>NW_017197960.1:0-7867 GCF_001704415.2 Capra hircus
ATTAGCCTCGAGAAGCCTCAGCGCAAATGGGCCTCATCTGGCCTGGACGGGAGAACCTCCTGGATTTTTCTCGAGTTGCGGCAGGTGCTCGCGACTTACGACGGGGACCTCTGGGACTCGCTCTGGTGGTCTCAGGAAAGGCCAGTCCCCCATGCGAGCTGCTCGGCGGCCTCTCGGGATTCCTCTCCCGTCATTGCCGGGCCTAAGATCTTGTGGGAGTGGGTGCCGGAACCTGAGGATTCATCACCAGTGTGACATGGATCTTGGGTACTTCTGGAGTCTCCCCAGGGGAGACCGTCCTCGTCTCGAGTTGGGGCATGCACGTGCGATTTCCTCTCGAGCTGTAGCAGCAGTGTCACGCTTCCCTTCGCTTGGATCAAGGGATCTGTGGCCTTTCCCTCGAGGCTTTCCCACGAGGCTTTCCCACGGGCTTTCCCACGTGGCTTTCCCACAGCGCTGTCCCACGTGCCACCGTGGTGTGAGTCGATCCTCAGCTTGAAAGTGAAGGCAGTTGCAGGGAAAACACGTTTTCCTGGAATGGACTGAGTCTGGGGGACTCTGTGAATGGTGGCACGACCCTGGAGTTCCTCTCGCCTTTCATGTGTTGAGCGCCTCCTCTTGATATGCGACAGGAAGGCCGCGAATTCTTTCCCGATCACGCAGGGAAAGGATCCATCCTCTCGAGCTAGGAGGCGGACACGGGGCTCCTCTGTATGTGGGCAGAACTCTAGTGCTTCCTCTCGAGTGGAGACGGGTATGTCGGGGAACTTCTTGAGTAGCAGCAAGGGTGTGAAGGACCCTTGAAGTTCCAGATGTTAGATGTGATAAGCCTCGATACGCCTCAGGGGAAATGGGCCTCATCTCGCCTGGAGGGGAGAACCTCCTGGATTTCTCGAGTTGCTGCAGCTGCTCTCGACTTACGACGGGGACCTCAGGGACCCGCTCTAGTGGCCTCAGGAAAGGCCAGTCCCCATGCGAGTTGCTCGGGCGCCTCTCGGGATTCCACTCCTGTCGATCCCGGGGCCTAAGATCTTGTGTGGAGTCGGTGCCATAACCTGAGCATTCCTCTCCAGTACCTACATGGATCTTGGGTACTTCTGGAGACTCCCCAGGGGAGTCAGACCTCGTCTCGAGTGGGGGCATGCACGTGCGCTTTCCTCCCGTGCTGTACCCGCAGTGTCACCCTTCCCTTCCCGTGGATCAAGGGATCAGGGCCTTTCCCTCGAGGCTTTCCCACGGGGCTTTCCCACGAGGCTTTCCCACAGGGCTGTCCCACGTGCCACCGTGGTGTGAGTCGATCCTCGGCTTGAAAGTCGAGGCAGTGCAGGGAAAACAGGTTTCCCTGGAATGGACTGAGACATCTGGGGGACTCTGGGAATGGTGGCACGACCCTGGAGTTCCTCTCGCCTTTCCTGCGGAGAGCCCCTCCTCTTCCTCTTGAGATGCGACGGAAACGCCGGGAATTCTTTCCCAACCACGCAGGAAAAGGATCCCTCCTCTCGAGCTAGGAGGCGGAAACGGGGCTCCTCTGGATGTGGGCCGGACTCTCGTGCTTCCTCTCGAGTGGAGACGGGTATGTCGGGGAACTTCTTGAGTTGCAGACAGGGTGTGAAGGACCCTTTGGAAGTTCCAGATGTTAGGTGTGATTAGCCTCGAGACGCCTCAGCGGAAATGGGCCTCATCTCGCCTGGAGGGGAGGACCTCCTGGATTTTCTCGAGTTGCGGCAGGTGCTCTCGACTTACGACAGGGACCTCAGGGACCCGCTCTGGTCGTCTCAGGAAAGGCCAGTCCCCATGCGAGTTGCTCGGGGGCCTCTCGGGATTCCTCTCCCGTCGATGCCGGGGCCTAAGATCTTGTGCGGTGTGGGTGCCGGAACCTGAGGATTGATCACCAGTGGTGACATGGATCTTGGGGTACTTCTGGAGTCTCCCCAGGGGAGACAGTCCTCGTATCGAGTGGGGGCATGCACGTGCTCTTTCCTCCCGAGCTGTGGCAGCAGTGTCACGCGTCCCTTGGCGTGGATCAAGGGATCTGTGGCTTTCCCTCGAGGCTTTCCCACGAGGCTTTACACGAGGTTTTCCCACAGGGCTGTCCCACGTGCCACCGTGGTGTGAGTCGATCCTCGGCTTGAAAGTCGAGGCAGTGCACGGAAAACAGGTTTCCCTGGAATGGACTGAGACATCTGGGGACTCTGGGAATGTGGCACGACCCTGGAGTTCCTCTTGCCTTTCCTATGGAGAGCGCCTCCTCTTTAGATGCGAAGGGAACGCCGGGAATTCTTTCCCGAGCACGCACTGAAAGGATCCCTCCTCTCGAGCTAGGAGGCGGAAACGGGGCTCCTCTGGATGTGGGCGGGACTCTCGTGCTTCTTCTTGAGTGGAGACGGGTATGTCGGGGAACTTCTTGAGTTGCAAAAAGGGTGTGAAGGACCCTTTGGAAGTTCCGGAGGTTAGGTGTGAATATCTTCGAGACGCCTCAGCGGAAATGGGCCTCATCTCGCCTGGAGGGGAGAACCTCCTGGATTTTCTCGAGTTGCGGCAGGTGCTCTCGACTTACGACGGGGACCTCAGGGACCTGCTCTGGTGGCCTCAGGAAAGACCAGTCCCCATGCGACTTGCTCGGGGCCTCTCGGGATTCCTCTCCCGTCGAAGTCGGGGCCTAAGACCTTGTGTGGAGTCGGTGCCGGAACCTGAGGATTCCTCTCCAGTGCTGACATGGATCTTGGGGTACTTCTGAGTCTCCCCAGGGGAGTCAGTCCTCGTCTCATGTGGGGGCCTGCACGTGAGCTTTCCTCTCGAGCTGTAGCAGCAGTGTCACGCTGGCTTAAGACCTTGTGTGGCATCGGTGCCGGAACCTGAGAATTCCTCTCCAGTGCTGACATGGATCTTGGGGTACTTCTGAGTCTCCCCAGGGTAGTCAGTCCTCGTCTCGAGTGGGGGCCTGCACGTGAGCTTTCCTCTCGAGCTGTAGCAGCAATGTCACGCTTCCCTTCACTTGGATCAAGGGATCTGTGGCTTTCCCTCGGGTCTTTCCCACAGGATTTCCACGGCTTCCCACCTGCGTGCCACCGTGGTGTGAGTCGATCCTCGGCTTGAAAGTCGAGGCAGTGCAGGGAAGACAGGTTTCCCTGGAATGGACTGAGACATCTGGGGGACTCTGGAATGGTGGCACGACCCTGGAGTCCTCTCGCCTTTCCTGTGTTCATCGCCTCCTTTGAGATGCGACAGGAAGGCCGCGAATTCTTTCCCGATCACACAGGGAAAGGACACCTCCTTCGAGCTAGGAGGCGGAAACGGGGCTGCTCTGGATGTGGGCAGAACTCTCGTGCTTCCTCTCGAGTGGAGACGGGTATGTCGGGGAACTTCTTGAGTTGCAGCAAGGGTGTGAAAGACCCTTTGGAAGATCCAGATGTTAGGTCTGATTAGCCTCGAGACGCCTCTGTGGAAATGGGCCTCATCTCGCCTGGACGGGAGAACCTCCTGGATTTTCTCGAGTTGCGGCAGGTGCTCTCGACTTACGACGGGGACCACAGGGACCCGCTCTGGTGGCCTCCGAAAAGGCCAGTCCCCATGCGAGTTGCTCGGGGGCCTCTCGGGATTCTTCTCCCTTCGATGCCGGGGCCTAAGATCTTGTGTTGAGTCGGTGCTGGAACCTGAGGATTCTTCTCCAGTGCTGACATGGATCTTTGGGTACTTCTGGAGTCTCCCCAGGGGAGTCTGTCCTAGTCTAGAGTGGGGGCATGCACGTGCTCTTTCCTCCCGAGCTGTAGCAGCAGTGTCACGCTTCCCTTTGCTTGGATAAAGGGATCTGTGGCTTTCCCTCGAGGCTGTCCCACGAGGCTTTCCCACGAGGCTTTCCCACAGGGCTGTCCAAGTGCCACCGTGGTGTGAGTCGATCCTCGGCTTGAAAGTCGAGGCAGTGTAGGGAAAACAGGTTTCCCTGGAATGGACTGAGATATCTGGGGGACTCTGGGAATGGTGGTACGACCCTGGAGTTCCGCTCGCCTTTCCTGTGGAGAGCGCCTCCTCTTGAGATGGGACGGGAACGCCGGAATTCTTTCCCGACCAAGCAGGGAAAGGATCCGTCATCTCGAGGTCCGAGGCAGAAACGGGGCTCCTCTGGATGTGGGCAGGACCCTCGTGCTTCCTCTGGACTGGAGACGGTATGTCGGGGAACTTCTTGAGTTTCAGCAAGGTTGTGAAGGAACCTTTGGAATTTCCAGAGTTTAGGTGTGATTAGCCTCGAGAGCCTCAGCGGAAATTGGCCTCATCTTGCCTGGAGGGGAGAACCTCCTGGATTTTCTCGAATTGTGGCAGGTGTTCTCAACGTACGCTGGGACCTCAGGGACCCGCTCTGGTGGCGTCAGGAAAGGCCAGTTCCCATCCGAGTGGCTACGGGCCTCTCGGGATTCCTCTCCGTCGATGGTGGCGCCTAAGACCTTGTGTGAAGTCGAGGCCGGTACCTGAGGATTCCTCTCCCGTGCTGACATGGTTCTTGGGGTACTTCTTGAGTCTCCCCAGGGGTGTCAGTCCTCTTCTCAGCGGGATCATGCAAGAACGCTTACCTCCCGAGCTGCAGTAGCAGTGTCACGCTGCCCGTCGCGTTTATCAAGAGATCTGTGTCTTTCCCTCGAGGTATTTCCCGGGGCTTTCCCTCGAGGCTTTCCCACGAGGCTTTCCCACATCGCTGTCCCACGTGCCACCGTGGTGCCAGTCGATCCTCGGCGTGAAAATCAAGGCAGTGCAGGGAAAACAGGTTCCTCTGGAATGGACTGAGACATCTGGGGGACTCTTGGAATTGTGGCACGACCCTGGAGTTCCTCTCGCCTTTCCTGTGGAGAGCGCCTCTTCTTGAGATGCGGTGGGAACGCCGCGGGAATTCTTTCCCGACCAAGCAGGGAAAGTGCCGTGGTCCAGCCCCGGTGGATCCAGGGTGATTCGAAGGTGGGGATGTAGTCATTGTCTTTGGAAATATACATATTTAATCCCAGATATAAAGAGATTAGAAATGGATAGTGTAGTAGGAAGATTATTGAGAAAAAGAGGCTGAATAACTTGGATTACGTGGAATAGCATCCATCCTCCAGTAGAGAATTCAGCCAGAAAAACGGGAGCAAAAAAGAAGCGACATGGGGGAATCAGTCTTTCCGGAAACTGATCTGATTTCTTTATTTGGTTTTGCTTGTATACCTCTTGTTACACATAGGGATGAATACAGAGTCACGCAGGTGTCGGCATCCTGACCTTTATCAAAATCAGGTGCTTCACATAAATGTATAAAAAAAAGGTCTTAGGGATCTTACATCATCTTCTGGCCATGAATGAGACCTGCTGACATTTTATGATCCTTTCTTTCTGATAACCAAATAAACTTATTTCTTCCAAGGGTGTTTTTCTTAAACCAGGCACCACCCTCCAAATAAAGTTACATTCCTATAGGGTGACGGGTGTAGTGAGTTACAATCAAGAAAGGAATTTATTTAACCCAAGGTTAACATGATTAGTCTTAAAGGTGAATTCTTATTTCTCCTATATGCTTAAAGGTTAATACTTATTTCTCCTATATACTAGTTATATTCATTATAAGGGTAGGGAACATGGAGATTTATCAGCAAACATCAGCCTAACAAATGAAAATCCTTTCATCAATTCTCCCCTTAAGATCTATTTAGTCTTAAGATATGATAAAGTTACATTCTTACATAGAAAGGACACAGTGATATATAACAAAGTACAGTGATCTATTACAAAAGTGAAAATCCATTAACTCAAAAAGTCTAGTATTGCTAACATCAAAAACTGCTATATTTCCTTTGCTATATTCCAAATACATTGATTAATATATTCCCAAGTGCCTAAGGATATGGAGGCCTGGTGGCAATCATTGACTCAACAAGAAGAAAAAGTCCTATGCTAATTAAGACTCTCAAAATACTCCAAAACTCTCTGTGCTGTTTACAGTTGAGAGGTAGTAAACAATCTTGCGCCTAGTGGCAGCAGTATGGATAATCCTGTCACACAAGCTGGTCTGTCAGCAGAGAGGTTTGACCTAAAATATCCTTGTCCCACCCAGAGCAGGGAATTAGCAGCAATTTTTGACACAACAAATGAAGAACCCTTCACCAATATAATTCCTAACCAACTA
This sequence comes from Capra hircus, assembly GCF_001704415.2. NCBI lineage: Eukaryota > Metazoa > Chordata > Mammalia > Artiodactyla > Bovidae > Capra > Capra hircus. The sequence goes on from NW_017197960.1 coordinate 6,146, forward strand.
TACTAATAATTTCTAACTCCCCAAAATAATTTGCCTTTAGTAAGTCTAAAACATCTCATGCCTCTGTGGCCGGACAAAACCTATAAAGGTGGCTAGATAACCTTCAGAGGAGTCAGCAAGCTGAAACACTCTTGTCATGCCCAAGAATATTTATTGCCTTGAAGCTGCACGTTTACTTCTTCTCGAGAGAAACAGTTATGGGGAGAGCCCCCGTAAAGTCAGAAGTGTAGGTGAGAGCATAAAACAGACTCTGGTTTTGGGGTTCGATGCTCGGGAACAGGGGTTACCTGAGGCTTGATCACGCCTTTGCGCATGCCAAGCCTCCTTCCTCATGACCTTTGCCATAGGCGGAATTCCTCACGCTGGCCCCCAGAAGGAAAGGATCACTCATCTCGAGCGACGAGGCGGAAACGCGCCTCCTGTGGATGTGGGGGGGACCATCTTGCTTATTCTCGAGTGGAGACGGGTATGTCGGGGAACTTCTTGAGTTGCAGCAAGGGTGTAAAGTACCTTTTGGAAGTTCCAGAGGTTAGGTGTGATTAGCCTCGAGACAGCTCAGTGGAAATGGGCCTCATCTCGCCTGGAGGGGAGAACCTCCTGGATTTTCTCGAGTTGCGGCAGGGCTCTCGACTTACGACGGGGACCTCAGGGGCCAGCTCTGGTGGCCTCAGGAAAGGCCAGTCCCCATTCAAGTTTCTAGGGGCCTCTCAGGATTCCTCTCCTGTTGATGCCGGGCCTAAGACCTTGTGTGAAGTCGGGGCTGGAACCTGAAGATTCCTCTCCAGTGCTGACATGGATCTTGTGGTACTTCTGGAGTCTCCCCAGGGGAGTCAGTCCTCGTCTCGAGTGGGGCATGCACGTGCGCTTTCCTCCGAGCGGTAGCAGCAGTGTCACGCTTCCCGTCGCGTGGATCAAGGGATCTGTGGCTTTCCCTCGAGGCTTTCCCACGAGGCTTTCCCACAGGACTGCCCCACGAGCCACCGTGGTGTGAGTCGATCCTCGGGCTTGAAAGTCGGCAGTACAGGGAAAACAGGTTTCCCTGGAATGGACTGAGACATCTGGGGACTCTGGGAATGGTGGCACGACCCTGGAGTTGCTCTCGCCTTTCCTGTGGAGAGCGCCTCCTCTTGAGATGCGACGGGAACGCGGGGAATTCTTTTCCGACCACGCAGGAAAGGATCCCTCCTCTCGATCTATTAGGCGGAAACGTGGCTCCTCTACATGTGGGCGGGACTCTCGTGATTCCTCTCGAGTGGAGACGGGTATGTCGGGGAACTTCTTGAGTTGAAGCAAGGGTGTGAAGGGCCCTTTGGAAGGTCCAGAGGTTAGGTGTGATTAGCCTCGAGATGCCTCAGCGCAAAATGGGTCTCATCTCGCCTGGAGGGGAGAACCTCCTGGATTTTCTCGAGTTGCGCCAGGTGCTCTCGACTTACGACGGGGACCTCAGGGACTCGCTTTGGTGGCCTCAGGAAAGGCCAGTCCCCATGCGAGCTGCTCGGAGCCTCTCGTGATGTCTCTCCCTCTCGAGTGCTGTCTTGGATCTTGACTGGCCTTTCCTGAGGCCAAGAGAGCGGGTCCCTGCGGTCCCCGTCGTAAGTCGAGAGCACCTGCCGCAACTGGAGAAAATCAAGGATGTTCTCCCATCCAGGCAAAATGAAGCCTATTTCTGCTGACACATCTCAAGGCTAAGCACACTTAAACTCTGGAACTTCCAAAGGGTCC
>NW_017197961.1:0-7867 GCF_001704415.2 Capra hircus
GTGAATGAGAAAGTTTGACATGCTGTTGCTTTGTATACCGATTGGGAAATGTGAGTCTCCAAAACTAATATGACTGTTAAGATCAGCTTTCGTATTTTTTGCCAAATATGAATTTGAGATTCACATCGATCGGAGATGAGTCTGTGCATGAAAGCCCTAATAACTAATGTGAATTGACTTCACTACCATGGGCATGTTTTCATATCTATTGAGGATTTAGTTCATGTATTTCGATTTTAACTTTCTGTCTTACAGCCTTGTTTGTAGATCAAAGCTATTTGAAAGTGTCATCTGGTTTTCAATGGCTTGTGAGGTTACTCATGAGTGGTTTATAAAACCGAATGGATTGTACGTAGCCATACTTTGTTGTCATTCTATGAATTTGAAGAATGTCTGAAGAATGTCTGCAGTTATGCCTTAAAGATTCATACAATTGATGTCCAATATTTATCTCAATAGACTTGCTTTCAATTTGTAGTTTCCTATGCGTATGTCTTTCTTTATGGATTTGGGTAGAAGTCGTATTGGAACACTGAAAAATCTGTGATATCAGCCGTGCTGACCTTCTTTCCGGTGGTCATCATTAAGATTTTCACGCTCACTGTCACTTTGTGCAATGCTATGGATCCTAGTGGAAACAGGTGCCGTTCATCCTACTTTTGTGAAGATTGAACTCATCGTAGAAAGTGGAATTTGTTGAAATATTTATGGTATCAATATATCCTGTATATATAATTACCCAGATTACGGGTGCGTATTTGATTGCTAAGTTATAAAATGTATGAGATAGATGTGATCCATCAATGGCGATTGGATACGTGGTGGAGAGGTATTTTGGGTGATGCAAGAGATTTAAATGATGTGATCAGAGTATTTATATCCCTTTTATGTGGGATAATGGGTCTTGGATCGATGTTTGAAACATTCCAACCTTGTCTTTTGTTATGCATGGGAAGTGTCCAAAACGAAGATGATGCAGGTACCTACTTCAAGGGTAAGTATAGGGGGTGAGGGCGTGACTATGAAGTGGGTTAGGGTTAGGATGGATAGGGTGTCGGGTGAGGGAAGGGTTAAGGTTACAGTGTGCAGAACAGCCCCCAAACTTGTTAGGGTGAGGGTGAGGCGTGAGGGTTAGGGTTAGGGGGTGAGGGTGAGGGTAAGGCTTCAAGGTGAGGGTGAGGGTGGGGTGAGGGCGAGGGTAAGGGCTCGGGGAGGGTTCAGGGTGAAGGTGTGGGTCTCACATCTGATAAACGATTGCACTCCAAATATACCCTTCACTTCCCTCGAACAGAGCTCTCACTGTTGGAGCCCTTGGCAGTGTGGAAGCCACCGGCCCCTAAGCCACCACAAGAACGCCTGGGCCTAGGTGCAAAGGCAAGGCAGGAGCAGAGCTGAGGCCAGGAAGGTGCCAGTGGCGTCTCCCAACCTCGTGCAGACTGCTCCTTCCTGGGCAGGAAGTCTAGAAGCCAGGCAGGTCTGGGCAAGGCTCGCCCCAGGCAGAGCAGCCTCGCGCAAGGAACTCTGCCAGATCAGGGCTCTCAGTGGAGCTGGAGCTCTGCCATACTGGAGGCGCACTCGGCTCCACCCCAGCAAGGCTTGCAGCAGCACGGCGACTGGGCTGCCTCCTCTTCCCCGGAGGAGGCTCCCTTCCACTTGTCCTGTGCACTCGGCTTCCAGGCGGAGCCATACCTCGCCTCCTGCAGGTCTTGGCTCAGGGTTACTTCCCCTGAGCTGGGGTTGTGGGCGGAACCCAGACACGCAGGGGCAGGCCCCAACAACCTGCACACAGCTCTGCTGGGGAGAAGAGCATTAGGGAACCTGTGTCTTTCAGGCAAATGATGGGAGACCAAAAGTGAGTCACCAGGCTGCTGGCTGCAGACACCACCCAGGGGGCACTGGGTGCATGGTGCTCTCAATGTGGCGCTGAGTCTGGACAGCCAAGCAACAGCTGAAGGAGCACTGCAGATGCCCTTCCCTTCCCGCCGACAGAGCTCTCAGTGCTGAGCCCTTGGAAGTGTGGAACTCAGAGAACCCTAAGCCCTCCCAAACACATGTCTCTGCTGGGGAGGAGAGTGCTAGGGAACCTACGTGTGTGAGGCAGCTTCTGGGCGCCCGCAGAGTCAGCCTCTGGTGTGCGGGCGGCAGACACCAGTCAGGGGGGCCCTGGGAGACTGGTACTCTTCGTGCTGCACTAAGTCTGGGCGGCCAAGCAACCGCTGGAGGAGCCCTGCAGTTGCCCTTCCATTCCCTCTGACAGAGCTCTCACTGCTGGAGCCCTTGGCAGTGGCAACCAACCAGCCCCAAAGCCCTCCCCAAGGACTCTTGGAACCTAAGTACAAAGGAAAGGCAGGAGCAGAGGTGAAGACAGAAAGGCGCGAGTGGCATCTCCCAGACTCGAGCTGCCTGCTTCGTCCAGGGGAGGGAGCCTAAAAGCAGGCAAGTCTGGGCAAGGCTCGCGCACATAAGAGCAGCCACGCACCAGGAACCCTGCCAGATCGGGCCTCTAAGCAGAGATAGAGCTCTGCCTTATTGGAGGCGCACTTGGCTCCGAGCAAGCAGGGCTTTCAGCTTGACGGGCAGGGCTGCCTCCTCTTCCCCCGAGGAGGCTCGCTTCCATGCTGGCTGTGCACTCGCCTATCAGGCGGGGCGCAGGGCTCCTCCAGCAGGTCTTGCCTCAGGGGCTGCTTCCCCTGAGTTGGGGCTGTGGGCGGGAACCAGACACGCAGGATCAGCCCAAACACCTGCACATGTCTCTGCTGGGAGGAGAGTGCTAGGGAACCTACGTCTGTCATACACTTTCTGGGCGCCCACGGAATCAGCCTCCGGGAGTGCGGGGCTGAAACCCCAGCCAGGGCCCTGGAGCCTGGTGCTCTCCGTGCGGAGCTTTGTCTGGGCGGCCAAGGAACCGCTGAGGAGCCCTGCTGTTGCCCTTCCTTCCCTCTGACAGAGCTTTCACTGCTGGAGCCCTTGGCAGTGTGCAACCCACCAGCCCCTAAGCCCTCCTCAAGGACGCTGGGACCTAAGTGCAAAGGCAAGGCAGGATTGGAGCTGAGGCAAGAAAGGCGCCAGTGGCGTTCCCAGGCTCCTGCTGCCTGCTCCTTCCTGGGAGAGGAGCCTAAAAGCAAGGCAAGTCTGGCAAGGCTAGCCCCCGGCAGAGCAGCCTCGCGCCAGGAACTCTGCCAGATCGGGGCTCTGAGCAGAGCTAGAGCTCTGCCGTACTGGAGGCGCACTTAGCTCCGTGCAAGCAGGGCTTTTCAGCTTGACGGGGCTGCTGCCTCCTCTTCCCCCGAGGAGGCTCGCTTCCCTGCTGGCTGTGCACTCGCCTATCAGGCGGGGCGCAGGGCTCCTCCAGCAGGTCTTGCCTCAGGGGCTGCTTCCCCTGAGTTGGGGCTGTGGGCAGGAACCCAGACACGCAGGATCAGGCCCCAAACACCTGCACATGTCTCTGCTGGGGAGGAGAGTGCTAGGGAACCTACGTCTGTCATACACTTTCTGGGCACCCAAGGAATCAGCCTCCGTGTGTGCGGGGCTGAAAACCCCAGCCAGGGGCCCTGGGAGCCTGGTGCTCTCCGTGTGGCGCTGAATCTGGGCGGCCAAGCAACCGCTGGAGGAGCCCTGCAGTTGCCCTTCCCTTCCCTCTGACAGAATTCTCACTGCTGGAGCCCTTGGCAGTGTGCAACCCACCAGCCCCTAAGCCTCCTTAAGGAGGACTGGGACCTAAGTGCAAAGGCAAGGCAGGATTGGAGCTGAGGCAAGAAAGGCGCCAGTGGCGACTCCCAGGCTCCTGCTGCCTGCTCCTTCCTGGGGAGGAGCCTAAAAGCAAGGCAAGTCTGGGCAAGGCTAGCCCCGGCAGAGCAGCCTCGCGCCAGGAACTCTGCCAGATCGGGGCTCTGAGCAGAGCTAGAGCTCTGCCGTACTGGAGGCGCACTTAGCTCCGTGCAAGCAGGGCTTTCAACTTGACGGGGCTGGGCTGCCTCCTCTTCCCCGAGGAGGCTCGCTTCCCTGCTGGCTGTGCACTCGCCTATCAGGCGGGGGCGCAGGGCTCCTCCAGCAGGTCTTGCCTCAGGGGCTGCTTCCCCTGAGTTGGGGCTGTGGGCAGGAACCCAGACACGCAGGATCAGGCCCCAAACACCTGCACATGTCTCTGCTGGGGAGGAGAGTGCTAGGGAACCTACGTCTGTCATACACTTTCTGGGCACCCAAGGAATCAGCCTCCGTGTGTGCGGGGCTGAAAACCCCAGCCAGGGCCCTGGGAGCCTGGTGCTCTCGGTGCGGCGCTGATTCTAGGCGGCCTAGAAACCGCTGGAGGAGCCCTGCAGTTGCCCTTCCCTTCCCTCTGACAGAGCTCTCACTGCTGAAGCCCTTGGCAGTGTGCAACCCACCACCCCCTAAGCCCTCCCCAACGACGCCTGGCACCTATGTGCAAAGGCAAGGCAGGATTGGAGCTGAGGCAAGGAAGGCACCAGTGGCGTCTCCCAGGCTCGCTCAGACAGCTCCTTCCTGGGGAGGGAGCCTAAAAGCAAGGCAAGTCTGGGCAAGGCGAGCCCCGGCCGAGCAGCCTCGCGCCAGAAACTCTGCCAGATCGGGGCTCTGAGCAGAGCTAGAGCTCTGCCGTACTGGAGGCCCACTTAGCTCCGTGCAAGCAGGGCTTTCCTCTTGACTGGGCTCGGCTGCCTCCTCTTCTCCCGAGGAGGCTCGCTACACTGCTGGCTGTGCTCTCGCCTATCAGGCGGGGCGCGCAGGGCTCCTCCAGCAGGTCTTGCCTCAGGGGCTGCTTCCCCTGAGTTGAGGCTGTGGGCGGGAACCCAGACACGCAGGATAAGGCCCCAACCACCTGCACATGTCTCTGCTGGGGAGGAGAGTGCTAGGGAACCTACGTCTCTCACACACTTTCTAGGCACCCACGGAGTCAGCCTCTGGGAGTGTGGGGATGCAAAACCCAGCCAGGGGCCCTTGGAACCTGGTGCTCTCCGTGCGGAGCTTTGTCTGGGCGGCCAAGGAACCGCTGAAGGAGCCCTGCTGTTGCCCTTCGCTTCCCTCTGACAGAGCTTTCACTGCTGGAGCCCTTGGCAGTGTGCAACCCACCAGCCCCTAAGCCCTCCTCAAGGACGCTTGGGACCTAAGTGCAAAGGCAAGGCAGGGGTAGAGCTGAAGCCAGGAAGGCGCCAGTGGCGTTTCCGAGCCTCACACAGCCTGCTCCTTCCTGGGGAGGAGCCTTAAAGCAAGGCAAGTCTGCGCAAGGCTCGCCTATGGCAGAGCATCTTGGTGCCAGGAACTCTGCCAGATCGGGCCTCTGAACAGAGCTAGAGATCTGCCGTACTGGAGTCGCACTTAGCTTCGTGTAAGCAGGGATTTCAGCTTGACGGGGACTTGCTGCCTCCTCTTCCCCCGAGGAGGCTCGCTTCCCTGCTGGCTGTGCACTCGCCTATCAGGCGGGGGGCGCAGGGCTCCTCCAGCAGGTCTTGCCTCAGGGGCTGCTTCCCCTGAGTTGGGGCTGTGGGCAGGAACCCAGACACGCAGGATCAGGCCCCAAACACCTGCACATGTCTCTGCTGGGGAGGAGAGTGCTAGGGAACCTACGTCTGTCATACACTTTCTGGGCACCCAAGGAATCAGCCTCCGTGTGTGCGGGGCTGAAAACCCCAGCCAGGGGCCCTGGGAGCCTGGTGCTCTCCGTGTGGCGCTGAATCTGGGCGGCCAAGCAACCGCTGGAGGAGCCCTGCAGTTGCCCTTCCCTTCCCTCTGACAGAATTCTCACTGCTGGAGCCCTTGGCAGTGTGCAACCCACCAGCCCCTAAGCTCTCCTTAAGGAGGACTGGGACCTAAGTGCAAAGGCAAGGCAGGATTGGAGCTGAGGCAAGAAAGGCGCCAGTGGCGACTCCCAGGCTCCTGCTGCCTGCTCCTTCCTGGAGAGGCAGCCTAAAAGCAAGGCAAGTCTGGGCAAGGCTAGCCCCCGGCAGAGCAGCCTCGCGCCAGGAACTCTGCCAGATCGGGGCTCTGAGCAGAGCTAGAGCTCTGCCGTACTGGAGGCGCACTTAGCTCCGTGCAAGCAGGGCTTTCAACTTGACGGGCTGGCTGCCTCCTCTTCCCCGAGGAGGCTCGCTTCCCTGCTGGCTGTGCACTCGCCTATCAGGCGGGGCGCAGGGCTCCTCCAGCAGGTCTTGCCTCAGGGGCTGCTTCCCCTGAGTTGGGGCTGTGGGCAGGAACCCAGACACGCAGGATCAGGCCCCAACACCTGCACATGTCTCTGCTGGGGAGGAGAGTGCTAGGGAACCTACGTCTGTCATACACTTTCTGGGCACCCAAGGAATCAGCCTCCGTGTGTGCGGGGCTGAAAACCCCAGCCAGGGGCCCTGGGAGCCTGGTGCTCTCGTGCGGCGCTGATTCTAGGCGGCCTAGAAACCGCTGGAGGAGCCCTGCAGTTGCCCTTCCCTTCCCTCTGACAGAGCTCTCACTGCTGAAGCCCTTGGCAGTGTGCAACCCACCCCCCCTAAGCCCTCCCCAACGACGCCTGGCACCTATGTGCAAAGGCAAGGCAGGATTGGAGCTGAGGCAAGGAAGGCACCAGTGGCGTCTCCCAGGCTCGCTCAGACAGCTCCTTCCTGGGGAGGGAGCCTAAAAGCAAGGCAAGTCTGGGCAAGGCGAGCCCCGGCCGAGCAGCCTCGCGCCAGAAACTCTGCCAGATCGGGGCTCTGAGCAGAGCTAGAGCTCTGCCGTACTGGAGGCCACTTAGCTCCGTGCAAGCAGGGCTTTCCTCTTGACTGGGCTCGGCTGCCTCCTCTTCTCCCGAGGAGGCTCGCTACACTGCTGGCTGTGCTCTCGCCTATCAGGCGGGCGCGCAGGGCTCCTCCAGCAGGTCTTGCCTCAGGGGCTGCTTCCCCTGAGTTGAGGCTGTGGGCGGGAACCCAGACACGCAGGATAAGGCCCCAACCACCTGCACATGTCTCTGCTGGGGGAGGAGAGTGCTAGGGAACCTACGTCTCTCACACACTTTCTAGGCACCCACGGAGTCAGCCTCTGGAGTGTGGGGATGCAAAACCCAGCCAGGGGCCCTTGGAACCTGGTGCTCTCCGTGCGGAGCTTTGTCTGGGCGGCCAAGGAACCGCTGAAGGAGCCCTGCTGTTGCCCTTCGCTTCCCTCTGACAGAGCTTTCACTGCTGGAGCCCTTGGCAGTGTGCAACCCACCAGCCCCTAAGCCCTCCTCAAGGACGCTTGGGACCTAAGTGCAAAGGCAAGGCAGGGGTAGAGCTGAAGCCAGGAAGGCGCCAGTGGCGTTTCCGAGCCTCACACAGCCTCCTTCCTGGGGAGGGAGCCTTAAAGCAAGGCAAGTCTGCGCAAGGCTCGCCTATGGCAGAGCATCTTGGTGCCAGGAACTCTGCCAGATCGGGCCTCTGAACAGAGCTAGAGATCTGCCGTACTGGAGTCGCACTTAGCTTCGTGTAAGCAGGGATTTCAGCTTGACGGGGACTTGCTGCCTCCTCTTCCCCCGAGGAGGCTCGCTTCCCTGCTGGCTGTGCACTCGCCTATCAGGCGGGGGCAGGGCTCCTCCAGCAGTCTTGCCTCAGGGCTGCTGCTTCCCCTGAGTTGGGGCTGTGGGCAGGAACCCAGACACGCAGGATCAGGCCCCAAACACCTGCACATGTCTCTGCTGGGGAGGAGAGTGCTAGGGAACCTACGTCTGTCATACACTTTCTGGGCACCCAAGGAATCAGCCTCCGTGTGTGCGGGGCTGAAAACCCCAGCCAGGGGCCCTGGGAGCCTGGTGCTCTCCGTGTGGCGCTGAATCTGGCGGCCAAGCAACCGCTGGAGGAGAGCCTGCAGTTGCCCTTCCTTCCCTCTGACAGAATTCTCACTGCTGGAGCGCCTT
>NW_017197962.1:0-7865 GCF_001704415.2 Capra hircus
GAGCAAGGAAGGCACCAGTGGCGTCTCCCAGGCTCGCTCAGACAGCTCCTTCCTGGGGAGGGAGCCTAAAAGCAAGGCAAGTCTGGGCAAGGCGAGCCCCCGGCCGAGCAGCCTCGCGCCAGAAACTCTGCCAGATCGGGGCTCTGAGCAGAGCTAGAGCTCTGCCGTACTGGAGGCCCACTTAGCTCCGTGCAAGCAGGGCTTTCCTCTTGACTGGGCTCGGCTGCCTCCTCTTCTCCCGAGGAGGCTCGCTACACTGCTGGCTGTGCTCTCGCCTATCAGGCGGCGCGCAGGGCTCCTCCAGCAGGTCTTGCCTCAGGGGCTGCTTCCCCCTGAGTTGAGGCTGTGGGCGGGAACCCAGCACGCAGGATAAGGCCCCAACCACCTGCACATGTCTCTGCTGGGGAGGAGAGTGCTAGGGAACCTACGTCTCTCACACACTTTCTAGGCACCCACGGAGTCAGCCTCTGGGAGTGTGGGGATGCAAAACCCAGCCAGGGCCCTTGGAACCTGGTGCTCTCCGTGCGGAGCTTTGTCTGGGGGCGGCCAAGGAACCGCTGAAGGAGGCCCTGCTGTTGCCCTTCGCTTCCCTCTGACAGAGCTTTCACTGCTGGAGCCCTTGGCAGTGTGCAACCCACCAGCCCCTAAGCCCTCCTCAAGGACGCTTGGGACCTAAGTGCAAAGGCAAGGCAGGGGTAGAGCTGAAGCCAGGAAGGGCGCCAGTGGCGTTTCCGAGCCTCACACAGCCTGCTCCTTCCTGGGGAGGGAGCCTTAAAGCAAGGCAAGTCTGCGCAAGGCTCGCCTATGGCAGAGCATCTTGGTGCCAGGAACTCTGCCAGATCGGGCCTCTGAACAGAGCTAGAGATCTGCCGTACTGGAGTCGCACTTAGCTTCGTGTAAGCAGGGATTTCAGCTTGACGGGGACTTGCTGCCTCCTCTTCCCCCGAGGAGGCTCGCTTCCCTGCTGGCTGTGCACTCGCCTATCAGGGCGGGGGCGCAGGGCTCCTCCAGCAGGTCTTGCCTCAGGGGCTGCTTCCCCTGAGTTGGGGCTGTGGGCAGGAACCCAGACACGCAGGATCAGGCCCCAAACACCTGCACATGTCTCTGCTGGGGAGGAGAGTGCTAGGGAACCTACGTCTGTCATACACTTTCTGGGCACCCAAGGAATCAGCCTCCGTGTGTGCGGGGCTGAAAACCCCAGCCAGGGGACCTGGGAGCCTGGTGCTCTCCGTGTGGCGCTGAATCTGGGCGGGCCAAGCAACCGCTGGAGGAGCCCTGCAGTTGCCCTTCCCTTCCCTCTGACAGAATTCTCACTGCTGGAGCCCTTGGCAGTGTGCAACCCACCAGCCCCTAAGCTCTCCTTAAGGAGGACTGGGACCTAAGTGCAAAGGCAAGGCAGGATTGGAGCTGAGGCAAGAAAGGCGCCAGTGGCGACTCCCAGGCTCCTGCTGCCTGCTCCTTCCTGGAGAGGCAGCCTAAAAGCAAGGCAAGTCTGGGCAAGGCTAGCCCCCGGCAGAGCAGCCTCGCGCCAGGAACTCTGCCAGATCGGGGCTCTGAGCAGAGCTAGAGCTCTGCCGTACTGGAGGCGCACTTAGCTCCGTGCAAGCAGGGCTTTCAACTTGACGGGGCTGGGCTGCCTCCTCTTCCCCCGAGGAGGCTCGCTTCCCTGCTGGCTGTGCACTCGCCTATCAGGCGGGGGCGCAGGGCTCCTCCAGCAGGTCTTGCCTCAGGGGCTGCTTCCCCTGAGTTGGGGCTGTGGGCAGGAACCCAGACACGCAGGATCAGGCCCCAACCACCTGCACATGTCTCTGCTGGGGAGGAGAGTGCTAGGGAACCTACGTCTGTCATACACTTTCTGGGCACCCAAGGAATCAGCCTCCGTGTGTGCGGGGCTGAAAACCCCAGCCAGGGGCCCTGGGAGCCTGGTGCTCTCGGTGCGGCGCTGATTCTAGGCGGCCTAGAAACCGCTGGAGGAGCCCTGCAGTTGCCCTTCCCTTCCCTCTGACAGAGCTCTCACTGCTGAAGCCCTTGGCAGTGTGCAACCCACCACCCCCTAAGCCCTCCCCAACCGACGCCTGGCACCTATGTGCAAAGGCAAGGCAGGATTGGAGCTGAGGCAAGGAAGGCACCAGTGGCGTCTCCCAGGCTCGCTCAGACAGCTCCTTCCTGGGGAGGGAGCCTAAAAGCAAGGCAAGTCTGGGCAAGGCGAGCCCCCGGCCGAGCAGCCTCGCGCCAGAAACTCTGCCAGATCGGGGCTCTGAGCAGAGCTAGAGCTCTGCCGTACTGGAGGCCCACTTAGCTCCGTGCAAGCAGGGCTTTCCTCTTGACTGGGCTCGGCTGCCTCCTCTTCTCCCGAGGAGGCTCGCTACACTGCTGGCTGTGCTCTCGCCTATCAGGCGGGCGCGCAGGGCTCCTCCAGCAGGTCTTGCCTCAGGGGCTGCTTCCCCTGAGTTGAGGCTGTGGGCGGGAACCCAGACACGCAGGATAAGGCCCCAACCACCTGCACATGTCTCTGCTGGGGAGGAGAGTGCTAGGGAACCTACGTCTCTCACACACTTTCTAGGCACCCACGGAGTCAGCCTCTGGGAGTGTGGGGATGCAAAACCCAGCCAGGGGCCCTTGGAACCTGGTGCTCTCCGTGCGGAGCTTTGTCTGGGCGGCCAAGGAACCGCTGAAGGAGCCCTGCTGTTGCCCTTCGCTTCCCTCTGACAGAGCTTTCACTGCTGGAGCCCTTGGCAGTGTGCAACCCACCAGCCCCTAAGCCCTCCTCAAGGACGCTTGGGACCTAAGTGCAAAGGCAAGGCAGGGGTAGAGCTGAAGCCAGGAAGGCGCCAGTGGCGTTTCCGAGCCTCACACAGCCTGCTCCTTCCTGGGGAGGGAGCCTTAAAGCAAGGCAAGTCTGCGCAAGGCTCGCCTATGGCAGAGCATCTTGGTGCCAGGAACTCTGCCAGATCGGGCCTCTGAACAGAGCTAGAGATCTGCCGTACTGGAGTCGCACTTAGCTTCGTGTAAGCAGGGATTTCAGCTTGACGGGGACTTGCTGCCTCCTCTTCCCCCGAGGAGGCTCGCTTCCCTGCTGGCTGTGCACTCGCCTATCAGGCGGGGGCGCAGGGCTCCTCCAGCAGGTCTTGCCTCAGGGGCTGCTTCCCCTGAGTTGGGGCTGTGGGCAGGAACCCAGACACGCAGGATCAGGCCCCAAACACCTGCACATGTCTCTGCTGGGGAGGAGAGTGCTAGGGAACCTACGTCTGTCATACACTTTCTGGGCACCCAAGGAATCAGCCTCCGTGTGTGCGGGGCTGAAAACCCCAGCCAGGGGCCCTGGGAGCCTGGTGCTCTCCGTGTGGCGCTGAATCTGGGCGGCCAAGCAACCGCTGGAGGAGCCCTGCAGTTGCCCTTCCCTTCCCTCTGACAGAGCTTCTCACTGCTGGAGCCCTTGGCAGTGTGCAACCCACCAGCCCCTAAGCCTCCCTCAAGGACGCTGGGACCTAAGTGCAAAGGCAAGGCAGGATTGGAGCTGAGGCAAGGAAAGGCGCCAGTGGCGTACTCCCAGGCTCGCTCAGCCTGCTCCTTCCTGGGAGGGAGCCTAAAAGCAAGGCAAGTCTGGGCAAGGCTAGCCCCCGGCAGAGCAGCCTCGCGCCAGGAAACTCTGCCAGATCGGGGCTCTGAGCAGAGCTAGAGCTCTGCCGTACTGGAGGCCCACTTAGCTCCGTGCAAGCAGGGCTTTCCTCTTGACTGGGCTCGGCTGCCTCCTCTTCTCCCCGAGGAGGCTCGCTACACTGCTGGCTGTGCTCTCGCCTATCAGGCGGGCGCGCAGGGCTCCTCCAGCAGGTCTTGCCTCAGGGGCTGCTTCCCCTGAGTTGAGGCTGTGGGCGGGAACCCAGACACGCAGGATAAGGCCCCAACCACCTGCACATGTCTCTGCTGGGGAGGAGAGTGCTAGGGAACCTACGTCTCTCACACACTTTCTAGGCACCCACGGAGTCAGCCTCTGGGAGTGTGGGGATGCAAAACCCAGCCAGGGGCCCTTGGAACCTGGTGCTCTCCGTGCGGAGCTTTGTCTGGGCGGCCAAGGAACCGCTGAAGGAGCCCTGCTGTTGCCCTTCGCTTCCCTCTGACAGAGCTTTCACTGCTGGAGCCCTTGGCAGTGTGCAACCCACCAGCCCCTAAGCCCTCCTCAAGGACGCTTGGGACCTAAGTGCAAAGGCAAGGCAGGGGTAGAGCTGAAGCCAGGAAGGCGCCAGTGGCGTTTCCGAGCCTCACACAGCCTGCTCCTTCCTGGGGAGGGAGCCTTAAAGCAAGGCAAGTCTGCGCAAGGCTCGCCTATGGCAGAGCATCTTGGTGCCAGGAACTCTGCCAGATCGGGCCTCTGAACAGAGCTAGAGATCTGCCGTACTGGAGTCGCACTTAGCTTCGTGTAAGCAGGGATTTCAGCTTGACGGGGACTTGCTGCCTCCTCTTCCCCCGAGGAGGCTCGCTTCCCTGCTGGCTGTGCACTCGCCTATCAGGCGGGGGCGCAGGGCTCCTCCAGCAGGTCTTGCCTCAGGGGCTGCTTCCCCTGAGTTGGGGCTGTGGGCAGGAACCCAGACACGCAGGATCAGGCCCCAAACACCTGCACATGTCTCTGCTGGGGAGGAGAGTGCTAGGGAACCTACGTCTGTCATACACTTTCTGGGCACCCAAGGAATCAGCCTCCGTGTGTGCGGGGCTGAAAACCCCAGCCAGGGGACCTGGGAGCCTGGTGCTCTCCGTGTGGCGCTGAATCTGGGCGGCCAAGCAACCGCTGGAGGAGCCCTGCAGTTGCCCTTCCCTTCCCTCTGACAGAGTTCTCACTGCTGGAGCCCTTGGCAGTGTGCAACCCACCAGCCCCTAAGCTCTCCTTAAGGAGGACTGGGACCTAAGTGCAAAGGCAAGGCAGGATTGGAGCTGAGGCAAGAAAGGCGCCAGTGGCGACTCCCAGGCTCTGCTCAGACATGCTCCTTCCTGGAGAGGCAGCCTAAAAGCAAGGCAAGTCTGGGCAAGGCTAGCCCCCGGCAGAGCAGCCTCGCGCCAGGAACTCTGCCAGATCGGGGCTCTGAGCAGAGCTAGAGCTCTGCCGTACTGGAGGCCCACTTAGCTCCGTGCAAGCAGGGCTTTCCTCTTGACTGGGCTCGGCTGCCTCCTCTTCTCCCGAGGAGGCTCGCTACACTGCTGGCTGTGCTCTCGCCTATCAGGCGGGCGCGCAGGGCTCCTCCAGCAGGTCTTGCCTCAGGGGCTGCTTCCCCTGAGTTGGGGCTGTGGGCGGGAACCCAGACACGCAGGATCAGGCCCCAACCACCTGCACATGTCTCTGCTGGGGAGGAGAGTGCTAGGGAACCTACGTCTCTCACACACTTTCTAGGCACCCACGGAGTCAGCCTCTGGGAGTGTGGGGATGCAAAACCCAGCCAGGGGCCCTTGGAACCTGGTGCTCTCCGTGCGGAGCTTTGTCTGGGCGGCCAAGGAACCGCTGAAGGAGCCCTGCTGTTGCCCTTCGCTTCCCTCTGACAGAGCTTTCACTGCTGGAGCCCTTGGCAGTGTGCAACCCACCAGCCCCTAAGCCCTCCTCAAGGACGCTTGGGACCTAAGTGCAAAGGCAAGGCAGGGGTAGAGCTGAAGCCAGGAAGGCGCCAGTGGCGTTTCCGAGCCTCACACAGCCTGCTCCTTCCTGGGGAGGGAGCCTTAAAGCAAGGCAAGTCTGCGCAAGGCTCGCCTATGGCAGAGCATCTTGGTGCCAGGAACTCTGCCAGATCGGGCCTCTGAACAGAGCTAGAGATCTGCCGTACTGGAGTCGCACTTAGCTTCGTGTAAGCAGGGATTTCAGCTTGACGGGGACTTGCTGCCTCCTCTTCCCCCGAGGAGGCTCGCTTCCCTGCTGGCTGTGCACTCGCCTATCAGGCGGGGGCGCAGGGCTCCTCCAGCAGGTCTTGCCTCAGGGGCTGCTTCCCCTGAGTTGGGGCTGTGGGCAGGAACCCAGACACGCAGGATCAGGCCCC
The DNA here is from genome assembly GCF_001704415.2 of Capra hircus. NCBI lineage: Eukaryota > Metazoa > Chordata > Mammalia > Artiodactyla > Bovidae > Capra > Capra hircus. Next base: position 6,015 of record NW_017197962.1, read on the forward strand.
AAACACCTGCACATGTCTCTGCTGGGAGGAGAGTGCTAGGGAACCTACGTCTGTCATACACTTTCTGGGCACCCAAGGAATCAGCCTCCGTGTGTGCGGGCTGAAAACCCCAGCCAGGGCCCTGGGAGCCTGGTGCTCTCCGTGTGGCGCTGAATCTGGGCGGCCAAGCAACCGCTGGAGGAGCCCTGCAGTTGCCCTTCCCTTCCCTCTGACAGAGCTCTCACTGCTGAGCCCTTGGCAGTGTGCAACCCACCAAGCCCCCCAAGGACGACTGGGACCTAAGTGCAAAGGCAAGGCAGGATTGGAGCTGAGGCAAGGAAGGCACCAGTGGCGTCTCCCAGGCTCGCTCAGACAGCTCCTTCCTGGGAGGAGCCTAAAAGCAAGGCAAGTCTGGGCAAGGCGAGCCCCCGGCCGAGCAGCCTCGCGCCAGAAACTCTGCCAGATCGGGGCTCTGAGCAGAGCTAGAGCTCTGCCGTACTGGAGGCGCCACTTAGCTCCGTGCAAGCAGGGCTTTTCACTTGACGGGGCTGGGCTGCCTCCTCTTCCCCGAGGAGGCTCGCTTCCCTGCTGGCTGTGCACTCGCCTATCAGGCGGGGGCGCAGGGCTCCTCCAGCAGGTCTTGCCTCAGGGGCTGCTTCCCCTGAGTTGGGGCTGTGGGCGGGAACCCAGACACGCAGGATAAGGCCCCAACCACCTGCACATGTCTCTGCTGGGAGGAGAGTGCTAGGGAACCTACGTCTCTCACACACTTTCTAGGCACCCACGGAGTCAGCCTCTGGGAGTGTGGGGATGCAAAACCCAGCCAGGGGCCCTTGAACCTGGTGCTCTCCGTGCGGAGCTTTGTCTGGGCGGCCAAGGAACCGCTGAAGGAGCCCTGCTGTTGCCCTTCGCTTCCCCTCTGACAGAGCTTTCACTGCTGGAGCCCTTGGCAGTGTGCAACCCACCAGCCCCTAAGCCCTCCTCAAGGACGCTTGGGACCTAAGTGCAAAGGCAAGGCAGGGGTAGAGCTGAAGCCAGGAAGGCGCCAGTGGCGTTTCCGAGCCTCACACAGCCTGCTCCTTCCTGGGGAGGGAGCCTTAAAGCAAGGCAAGTCTGCGCAAGGCTCGCCTATGGCAGAGCATCTTGGTGCCAGGAACTCTGCCAGATCGGGCCTCTGAACAGAGCTAGAGATCTGCCGTACTGGAGTCGCACTTAGCTTCGTGTAAGCAGGGATTTCAGCTTGACGGGGACTTGCTGCCTCCTCTTCCCCCGAGGAGGCTCGCTTCCCTGCTGGCTGTGCACTCGCCTATCAGGCGGGGGCGCAGGGCTCCTCCAGCAGGTCTTGCCTCAGGGGCTGCTTCCCCCTGAGTTGGGCTGTGGGCAGGAACCCAGACACGCAGGATCAGGCCCCAAACACCTGCACATGTCTCTGCTGGGAGGGAGAGTGCTAGGGAACTACGTCTGTCATACACTTTCTGGGCACCCAAGAATCAGCCTCCGTGTGTGCGGGGCTGAAAACCCCAGCAGGGGCCCTGGGAGCCTGGTGCTCTCCGTGTGGCGCTGAATCTGGGCGGCCAAGCAACCGCTGGAGGAGCCCTGCAGTTGCCCTTCCTTCCCTCTGACAGAATTCTCACTGCCTGGAGCCCTTGGCAGTGTGCAACCCACCAGCCCCTAAGCTCTCCTTAAGGAGGACTGGGACCTAAGTGCAAAGGCAAGGCAGGATTGGAGCTGAGGCAAGAAAGGCGCCAGTGGCGACTCCCAGGCTCCTGCTGCCGTGCTCCTTCCTGGAGAGGCAGCCTAAAAGCAAGGCAAGTCTGGGCAAGGCTAGCCCCGGCAGAGCAGCAGGACGTGTCTAGCGCGGAGGCCCCGCTG
>NW_017197963.1:0-7865 GCF_001704415.2 Capra hircus
TCCCAGTCGTAAATCGAGAGCACCTGCCGCAACTCGAGAAGCACCTGCCGCAACTCGAGAAAATCCAGGAGGTTCTCCCCTCCATTTGAGATGAGGCCCATTTCCGCTGAGGCGTCTCGAGGCTAATCACATCTAACATTTGGAACTTTCAAAGGGTCCTTCACACCTTGCTGCAATTCAAGAAGTTCCCCGACATACCGTCGCCACTCGAGAGGAAGCACGAGAGTCCCGCCCACATCCAGAGAGCCACCTTTCCGTCTCCTAGCTCGAGAGGAGGGATCCTTTCCCTGCGTGGTCGGGAAAGAATTCCCGGCGTTCCCGTCGCATCTCAAGAGGAGGCGCTCTCCACAGGAAAGGCGAGAGGAACTCCAGGGTCGTGCCACCATTCCCAGAGTCCCCCAGATGTCTCAGTCCACTCCAGGGAAACCTGTTTTCCCTGCACTGCCTCGACTTTCAAGCCGAGGCATCCACTCACACCAAGTGGCACGTGGGATAGCCCTGTGGACAGCCCTGTGGGAAAGCCTCGTTGAAAGCCTCGAGGGAAAGCCACAGATCCCTTGATCCACGCGAAGAGAAGCGTGACACTGCTGCTACAGCTCGGGAGGAAATCGCACGTGCATGCCCCACTCGAGACGAGGACTGACTCCCCTGGGGAGACTAGAGAAGTAACCCAGGATCCATGTCTGCACTGGAGAGGAATGCTCAGGTTCCGGCACAGACTCCATACAAGATCTTAGGCCCTGGCATCGACGAGAGAGGAATCCCGAGAGGCCCCCAAGCAACTCGCATGGGGACTGGCCTTTCCTGAGGTCACCAGAGCGGGTCCCTGAGGTCCTCGTCGTAAGTCGAGAGCACCTGCTGCAACTCGATAAATCCAGGAGGTTCTCCCCTCCAGGCGAGAAGAGGCCCATTTCCGCTGAGGCGTCTCGAGGCTAATCACACCTAACCTCTGGAGCTTCCAAAAGGTCCTTCGCACCCTTGATGCAACTCAGGAAGTTTCCCGACATACCCGTCTCCACTCGAGAGGAAGCAGGAGAGTTCTGCCCACATCCAGAGGAGCCCCGTTTCCGCCTCCTAGCTCGAGAGGAGGGATCCTTTCCCTGCGTGTTCGGGAAAGAATTCCCGGCGTTCCCGTCGCATCACAAGAGGAGACGCTCTCCACAGGAAAGGCGAGAGGAACTCCAGGGTCGTGACACCATTCCCAGAGTCCCCCAGATGTCTCAGTCCATTCCAGGGAAACCTGTTTTCCCTGCACTGTCTCGACTTTCAAGCCTAGGATCGACTCACACCACGGTGGCACGTGGGACAGCCCTGTGGGAAAGCCCTGTGGGAAAGCCTCGAGGGAAAGCCACTGATCCCTTGATCGACTCGATGGGAAATATGACACTCCTGCTACAGCTCGGAGGAAAGTGCACGTGCATGCCCCCACACGAGACGAGGACTGACTGCCTTGGGGAGACTCCAGAAGTACACCATGATCCATTTCAGCACTGGAGAGGAATCCTCAGTTTCCAGCACCGACTCCACACAAGGTCTTAGGCCCCGGCATCGATGGGAGAGGAATCCGAGAGGCCCCCGAGCAACTCGCAAGGGGACTGGCCTTTCCTGAGGCCACCAGAGCGGGTCCCTGAGGTCCCCGACGTAAGTCGATAGCACCTGCCGCAACTCGAGAAAATCCAGGAGGTTCTCCCCTCCAGGCGAGATGAGGCCCATTTCCGCTGAGGCGTCTCCAAGCTAATCACACCTAACCTCTGGAACTTCCAAAGTGTTCTTCACACCCTTCCTGCAACTCAAGAAGTTCCCGGACATACCTGTCTCCACTCGAAAGGAAGCACGAGAGTCCCGCCCACATCCAGAGGAGCCCCATTTCCGCCTCCTAGCTCGAGAGGAGGGATCCTTTCCCTTCGTGCTCGGAAAAGAATTCCCGTCATTCCCGTCGCATCTCAAGGGGAGGCGCTCTTCACAGGAAAGGCGAGAGGGACTCCAGGGTCGTGCCACCATTCCCAGAGTAACCCAGATGTCTCAGTCCATTCCAGGGAAACCTGTTTCCCTGCACTCCCTCGACTTTCAAGCCGAGGATCGACTCAAACCGCGGTGGCACGTGGGACAGCCCTGTGGGAAAGCCCTGCGGGAAATCCTCGAGGAAAAGCCACAGATCCCTTGATCCAAGCAAAGGGAAGCGAGACACTGCTTGCAAAAGCTGGGGAGGGAAAGCGCACGTGCATGCCTCCCTTCGAGACGAGGACTGACTCCACTGGGGAGACTCCAGAAGTACCCCAAGATCCATGTCAGCACTGGAGAGGAATCCTCACGTTCCGGCACTGACTCCACACAAGGACTTAGGCCCCGGCATCGACGGGAGAGGAATCCCGAGAGGCCCCCGGACAACTCGCATGGGGAATGGCCTTTCCTGAGGCCACCAGCGCGGGTCCCTGAGGTCCCAGTCGTAAGTCGAGAGCACCTGCCGCAACTCGAGAAAATCCAGGAGGTTCTCGCCTCCAGGCGAGATGAGGCCCATTTCCGCAGAGGCGTCTCGAGGCTAATCACATCTAACATCTGGAACTTCCAACGGGTCCTTCACACCCTTGCTGCAACTCAAGAAGTTCCCCGACATACCCGTCTCCACTTGAGAGAAAGCACGAGAGTCCTGGCAACATCCATAGGAGCCCCGTTTCCGACTCCTAGCTCGAGAGGAGGGATCCTTTCCCTGCGTGGTCGGAAAGAATTCCCGGCGATCCCGTCGAATCTCAAGAGGAGGCGCTCTTCACAGGAAAGGCGAGAGGAACTCCAGCGTCGTGCCACCATTCCCAGAGTCAACCAGATGTCTCCGTCCATTTCAGGGAAACCTGTTTTCCCTGCACTGCCTCGACTTTCAATCCGAGGATCGACTCACATCACGGTGGCACGTGGGACAGCCCTATGTGAAGCGTCGTGGGAAAGGCCCTGATCCCTTGATCCACGCGAAGAGAAGCACGACACTGCTGCTACAGCTCGGGAGGAAAGCGCACGTGCATGCCCCCACTCGAGACGAGGACTGACTCCCCTGGGGAGACTACATAAGAACCCCAAGATCCATGTCTGCACTGGAGAGGAATCCTCAGGTTCCGGCACCGACTCCACACAAGGCCTTTGGCCCCGGCATTGACCGGAGAGGAATCCCGAGAGGCCCCCTAGCAACTTGCATGTGGACTGGCCTTTCCTGAGGCCACCAGAGCGGGTCCCTGATGTCCCAGTCGTAAATCGAGAGCACCTGCCGCAACTCGAGAAAATCCAGGAGGTTCTCCCCTCCATTTGAGATGAGGCCCATTTCCGCTGAGGCGTCTCGAGGCTAATCACATCTAACATTTGGAACTTTCAAAGGGTCCTTCACACCCTTGCTGCAATTCAAGAAGTTCCCCGACATACCCGTCGCCACTCGAGAGGAAGCACGAGAGTCCCGCCCACATCCAGAGGAGCCACCTTTCCGTCTCCTAGCTCGAGAGGAGGGATCCTTTCCCTGCGTGGTCGGGAAAGAATTCCCGGCGTTCCCGTCGCATCTCAAGAGGAGGCGCTCTCCACAGGAAAGGCGAGAGGAACTCCAGGGTCGTGCCACCATTCCCAGAGTCCCCCAGATGTCTCAGTCCACTCCAGGGAAACCTGTTTTCCCTGCACTGCCTCGACTTTCAAGCCGAGGATCCACTCACACCAAGGTGGCACGTGGGATAGCCCTGTGGGACAGCCCTGTGGGAAAGCCTCGTTGGAAAGCCTCGAGGGAAAGCCACAGATCCCTTGATCCACGCGAAGAGAAGCGTGACACTGCTGCTACAGCTCGGGAGGAAATCGCACGTGCATGCCCCCACTCGAGACGAGGACTGACTCCCCTGGGGAGACTAGAGAAGTAACCCAGGATCCATGTCTGCACTGGAGAGGAATGCTCAGGTTCCGGCACAGACTCCATACAAGATCTTAGGCCCTGGCATCGACGAGAGAGGAATCCCGAGAGGCCCCCAAGCAACTCGCATGGGGACTGGCCTTTCCTGAGGTCACCAGAGCGGGTCCCTGAGGTCCTCTTCGTAAGTCGAGAGCACCTGCTGCAACTCGATAAATCCAGGAGGTTCTCCCCTCCAGGCGAGAAGAGGCCCATTTCCGCTGAGGCGTCTCGAGGCTAATCACACCTAACCTCTGGAGCTTCCAAAAGGTCCTTCGCACCCTTGATGCAACTCAGGAAGTTTCCCGACATACCCATCTCCACTCGAGAGGAAGCAGGAGAGTTCTGCCCACATCCAGAGGAGCCCCGTTTCCGCCTCCTAGCTCGAGAGGAGGGATCCTTTCCCTGCGTGTTCGGGAAAGAATTCCCGGCGTTCCCGTCGCATCACAAGAGGAGACGCTCTCCACAGGAAAGGCGAGAGGAACTCCAGGGTCGTGACACCATTCCCAGAGTCCCCCAGATGTCTCAGTCCATTCCAGGGAAACCTGTTTTCCCTGCACTGTCTCGACTTTCAAGCCGAGGATCGACTCACACCACGGTGGCATCGTGAGACAGCCCTGTGAGAAAGCCTCGTGGGAAAGCCTCGTGTGAAAGCCTCAAGAGAAAGCCACAGATCTCTTGATCCACGCGAAGGGAAGCGTGACACTTGTGCTACAGCTCGGGAGGAAAGCCCACGTGCATGCCCCCGCTCGAGACGAGGACTGACTCCCCTGGGGAGACTCCAGAAGTACCCCAGGATCCATGTCTGCACTGGAGAGGAATGCTCAGGTTCCGGCACGGACTCCATACAAGATCTTAGGCCCTGACATCGACGAGAGAGGAATCCCGAGAGGCCCCCAATCAACTCGCATGTGGACTGGCCTTTCCTGAGGCCACCAGAGCAGGTCCCTGAGGTCCCCGTAGTAAGTCGAGAGCACCTGCTGCACCTCGAGAAAATCCAGGAGGTTCTCCCCTCCAGGCGAGATGAGGCCCATTTCCGCTGAGGCGTCTCGAGGCTAATCACACCTAACCTCTGGAACTTCCAAAGGGTTCTTCACACCCTTGCTGCAACTCAAGAAGTTCCCCGACATACCCGTCTCCACTTGAGAGGAAGCACGAGAGTCCCGGCCACATCCAGAGGAGCCCCGTTTCCGAGTCCTAGCCTGAGATGAGGGATCCTTTCCCTGCTTGGTCGGGAAAGAATTCCCGGCGTTCCCGTCGCATCTCAAGAGGAGGCGCTCTCCACAGGAAAGGCGAGAGGAACTCCAGGGTCGTGACACCATTCCCAGAGACAACCAGGTGTCTCAGTCCATTACAGGGAAACCTGTTTTCCCTGCACTGCGTCGACTTTCAAGCCGAAGATCGACTCACACCACGGTGGCACGTGGGGCAGCCCTGTGGGAAAGCCTCGTGGAAAGCCTCGTGGGAAAGCCTCGAGGGAAAGCCACAGATCGCTTGATCCACGCGAAGGGAAGCGTGACACTGCTGCTACAGCTCGGGAGGAAAGCGCACGTGCATGCCCCCACTCGAGACGAGGACTGAGTCTCCTGGGGAGACTCCAGAAGTACCCCAAGATCCATGTCAGCACTGGAGAGGAATCCTCAGGTTCTGGCACCGACTCCACACGAGGTCTTAGGCCGCAGCATCGACGGGAAAGGAATCCCAAGAGTCCCCGAGCAACTCCCATGGGAATGGCCTTTCCTGAGGCCACCAGAGCGGGTCCCTGAGGTCCCCGTCGAAAGTCGAGAGCACCTGCCGAAACTCGAGAACATCCAGGAGGTTCTCCCCTCCAGGCGAGATGAGTGCCATTTCCGCTGAGGCATCTCGAGGCTAATCACACCTAACCTCTGGAGCTCCCAAAGCGACTTCACACCCTTGCTGCAACTCAAGAAGATCCCCGACATACCCGTCTACACTCGAGAGGAAGCAGGAGAGTCCCGCCCACATCCAGAGGAGCCCCGTTTCCGCCTCCTAGCTCGAGAGGAGGGATCCTTTCCCTGCGTGGTCGGGAAAGAATTCCTGGCGTTTCCGTCGCATTTCAAGAGGAGGCGCTCTCCACAGGAAAGGCGAGAGGAACTCCAGGGTCGTTCCACATTCCCAGAGTCCCCAGGATGTCTCAGTCCATTCCAGGGAAACCTGCTTTCCCTGCACTGCCTCGACTTTCAAGCGAAGATCGACTTACACCATGGTGGCACGTGGGACAGCCCTGTGGGAAAGCCTCGTTGGAAAGCCTCGAGGGAAAGCCACAGATCCCTTGATCCACGCGAAGAGAAGCGTGACACTGCTGCTACAGCTCGGGAGGAAATCGCACGTGCATGCCCCCACTCGAGACGAGGACTGACTCCCTGGGAGACTAGAGAAGTAACCAGGATCCATGTCTGCACTGGAGAGGAATGCTCAGGTTCCGCACAGACTCCATACAAGATCTTAGGCCCTGGCATCGACAAGAGAGGAATCCGAGAGGCCCCCAAGCAACTCGCATGGGGACTGGCCTTTCCTGAGGCCACCGGAGCGGGTCCGTGAGGTCCCCGTCGTAAGTCGAGAGCACCTGCCACAACTCGATAAAATCCAGGAGGTTCTCCCCTCCAGGCGAGATGAGGCCCATTTCCCTGAGGCATCTCGAGACTAACCACACCTAACCTCTGGAACTTCCAAAGGGTCCTTCACACCCTTGCTGCAACTCAAGAAGTTCCCCGACATACCCTTTCCTCTTCACGTTCTGCCATAATGGTGGTGTCATCTGCATATCTAAGTTTATTGATATTTCTACCGGCAATCTTGATTCCAGTTCATGTATCTTCCATCCCAGCATGTTTCATGATGTACTCTGCATATAAGTTAAATAAACAGGGTGACAATATACAGCCTTGACATACTCCTTTTCCTTTTTGGAACCAGTCTGTTGTTCATGTCCTGCTCTAACTGTTGCTTCCTGACCTTCATCCAGATTTCTCAAGAGGCAGGTTAGGTGGTCTGGTATTCCCATCTCTTTCAGAATTGTGGCTAAAACAACAGTATAAGGACCTTCCCGGTGTCAGGCCAAGGAATTGTGTTTCCAGTCATTGAGCCACACCTGATCACTGAGCACAAATTCATGAATCTGTTCCTCAAGGGGGAATGATATTCTTTTTTATACAAACTTAGTTACCTGATTATTACCTTACCTAATTGTTCCATCTGCTGTGAAATCCCACCCCCTTACTTGTGGCAAATCTGCTAACACCTGCCTCACTGTGGAGGGGTCTCCCATAGAAAATTTCATAAGGACAACAACTGTGGGAACGTGCGGTTACCCGTAATATGAGTAAGTCTGCCGGAAGCAAGCCCATCCATGTACAGTCAGTCTCTATGATCCATTTTGAAAGTGTCTCTTCAAGAGTTTGGTTGTTTCTTTCCATCATTCCAGAACACTGGGCCTATATGCTGTATGTAATTTCCACTGATATTTAGAGCTTCACATACCTGTTAATTAACGCGGCTACAAAGACAGGGCCATTGTCGGATTCTATACTGGTTGGAAACCCAAGTCTGGGAATTATTTCTCAATCAGCGAGCTACTTCATTTTCTTTTTCAGATCAGGTAGGGAAGGCCTCTGCCCAACCGGAGAAGGTACCTACTATTCTAGTAAGTCATGATAACAGGTGACTGCCTTTGCTTCCCGAAGGACACTCGCTTCCCTGCATCCTGAGAACTCCACGTCTCAGCCAGTTGGAAAAGCGCTTCTTGGAGGTCATTATTCAGGGGCAATTTCCCCTGGAGCCCGGGGCATAGGGAGCGGCTCCACACTCCAGGGAAAGGCAGAGCCACAGCCACACATCTGTCCATCCCTTTGCTCTGTAGGAGAGCTCTAGTGAGCCTAGGTCTGTCAGGAAAATTCTTGGCTCCTATGGGGACACATTCTATGTGTGAAAACTGCAT
>NW_017197964.1:0-7864 GCF_001704415.2 Capra hircus
ATTTCCAGGGAAACCTGTTTTCCTGCACTGGCCTCGACTTTCAAAGCCGAGGGATCGACTCAAACCACGGTGGCACGTGGGACAGCCCTGTGGAAAGCCTTGTGGGAAAGCCTCGTGGGAAAGCCTCGAGGGAAAGCCACAGATCCTTGATCCACGCGAAGGGAAGCTCGACACTGCTGCTACAGCTTGGAAGGAAAGCGCACGTGCATGCCCCCCACTCGAGACGAGGACGGACTCCCTGGGGAGACTCCAGAAGTACCCCCAAGATCCATGTCAGCACTGGAGAGGAATCCTCAGGTTCTGGCACCGACTCAACAAAAGGTCTTAGGCCCGGCATCGACGGGAGAGGAATCCCGAGAGGCCCTCGAGCAACTCGCATGGGGACTGGCCTTTCCTGAGGCCACCAGAGCGGGACCCTGAGGTCCCCGTCGTAAGTCGAGAGCACCTGCCGCAACTCGAGAAAATCCAGGAGGTTCTCCCCTCCAGGCGAGATGAGGCCCATTTCCGCTGAGGCGTGTCAAGGCAAATGACACCTAACCTCTGGAACTTCCAAAGGGTCCTCACCCCCTTGCTGCAACTCAAGAAGTTCCCGGACATACCCGTCTTCACTCGAGAGGAAGCACGAGAGTCCTGCCAACATCCAGAGGAGCGCCGTTTCCGCCTCCTAGATCGAGAGGAGGGATCCTTTCCCTGCGTGGTCGGGAGAGAATTCCTGGCGTTCCCGTCGCATCTCAAGAGGAGGCACTCTCCACAGGAAAGGCGAGAGGAACTCCAGGGTTGTGCCACCATTCCCAGAGTCCCCCAGATGTCTCAGTCCATTCCAGGGAAACTTGTTTTCCCTGCAAAGCCTCGACTTTCAAGCCGAGGATCGACTCACACCACGGTGGCCCGTGGGACAGCCCTGTGGGAAAGCCTGATGGGAAAGCCAAGAGGGAAAGCCACAGATCCCTTGATTCATGCGAAGGGAAGAGTGACACTGCTGCTACTCCTCGGGAGGATAGCGCACGTTCATGCCCCAACTCGTGACAAGGACTGACTCCCCTGGGGAGACTCCAGAAGTACCCCAAGATCCATGTCAGCACTGGAGAGGAATCCTCAGGTTCCGCCACCGACTCCACACAAGGTCTTAGGCCCCGGCATCGACAGGAGAGGAATCCCGAGAAGCCCCCTAGCAACTCGCACGGGGACTGGCCTTTGCTGAGGCCACCAGAGCGGGTCCCTGTGGTCCCCGTCGTTTGTCGAGATCACCTGCCGCAACTCGAGAAAATCCAGGAGGTTCTCCCCTCCAGGCGAGATGAGGCCCATTTCCGCTGAGGCGTCTGGAGGCGAATCACACCTAACCTCTGGAAATTCCAAAGGGTCCTTCACACCCTTGCTGCAACTCAACAAGTTCCCCGACATGCCCATCTCCACTCCAGAGGAAGCACGAGAGTCCGGCCCACATCCAGATGAGCCCCGTTTCCGCCTCCTAGCTCGAGAGGAGGTATCCTTTACCTTCGTGTTCGGGAGAGAATTCCCGGCGTTCCCGTCGCATCTCAAGAGGAGGCGCTCTCCAGGGGAAAGGCGAGAGGAACTCCAGGGTCATGCCACCATTCCCAGAGCCCCCAGAAGTCTCAGTCCATTCCAGGGAATCCTGTTTTCCCTGCACTGCCTCGACTTTCAAACCGAGGATCGAGACACACCACGGTGGCACGCGGACAGCCCTATGGAAAGCCTCGTGGGAAAGCCTCATGGGAAAGCCTCGAGGGAAACCCACAGATCCCTTGATCCGCGCAAAGGGAAGCGTGACACTGCTGCTACAGCTCGGGAGGAAAGCGAACGTGCATGCCCCACTCGAGACGAGGACGGACTACCCGCGGAAAACTCCAGAAGTACCCCAAAATCCATGTCAGCACTGGAGAGGAATCCTCAGGTTCCGGCACCGACTCCACGCATGGTCTTAAGCACCGGCATCGACGGGAGAGGAATCCCGAGAGGCCCCCGAGCAACTCGCATGGGGACTGTCCTTTCCTGAAGCCACCAGAGCGGGTCCCTGAGGTCCCCGTCGTAAGTCGAGAGCACCTGCCGCAACTCGAGAAAATCCAGGAGGTTCTCCCCTCCAGGCCAGATGAGGCCCATTTCCGCTGAGGCGTCTAGAGGCTAATCACACGTAACCTCTGGAACTTCCAAAGGGTCCTTCACACCCTTGCTGCAACTCAAGAAGTTCCCCGACTTACCCGTCTCCACTCGAGAGGAAGCACGAGAGTCCCGCCCACATCCAGAGGAGCCCCGGTTCCGCTTCCTAGCTAGAGAGGAGGGATCCTTTCCCTGCGTGGTCGGGAAAGAATTCCCGGCGTTCCTTTCGCATCTCAAGAGCAGGCGATCTCCAGAGAAAACGAGAGGAACTCCAGGGTCGTGCCACCATTCCCAGAGTCCCCCAAATGTCTCAGTCCATTCCAGGGAAAACTGTTTTCCCTGCACTGCCTCGACTTTCAAGCCAAGGATCGACTCACACCACGGTGGCACGTGGGACAGCCCTGTGGGAAAGCCTCGTGGGAAAGCCTCGTGGAAAGCCTCGAGGGAAAGCCACAGATCCCTTGATCCACGCGAAGGGAAGCGTGAACTGCTGCTACAGCTCGGGAGGAAAGCGCACGTGCATGCCCCCACTCGAGACGAGGACTGACTCCCTGGGGAGACTCCAGAAGTACCCCAAGATCCATGTCAGCACTGGAGAGAATCCTCAGGTTCCGGAACCGACTCCACACAAGGCTTTGGCCCGGCACGACGGGAGAGGAATCCCGAGAGGTCCCGTACAACTTGCATGGGGACTGGCCTTTCCTGAGGCCACCAGAGCGGGTCCCTGAGGGCCCTCGTGGGTCGAGAGCACCTGCCGCAACTTGAGAAAATCCAGGAGGTTCTCCCTTCCAGGCGAGATGAGGACCATTTCCACTGAGGTGTCTCAAGGCTAATCACACCTAACCTCTGGACCTTACAAAGGGTCCTTCACACCCTTGCTGCAACTCAAGAAGATCCCAAACATACCCGTCTCCACTCGAGAGGAAGCATGAGAGTCCCGCCACATTCAGAGGAGCCCCGTTTCCCCTCCTAGCTCGAGAGGAGGGATCCTTTCCCTGTTTGTTCGGGAAAGAATGCCCGGCATTCCCGTCGCAACTCAAGAGGAGGCGCTCAACACAGGAAAGGCGAGGGAACTCCAGGGTCGTGCCACCATTCCCAGAGTCCCCCAGATGTCTCAGTCCATTCCAGGGAAACCTGTTTTCCCTGCACTGCCTCCACTTTCAAGCCGAGGATCGACTCACACCACGGTGGCACGTGGGACAGCCCTGTGGGAAAGCCTCGTGGGAAAGCATCGCGGGAAAGCCTTGAGGGAAAGCCACAGATCCCTTGATCCTCGCGAAGGGAAGCGTGACACTGCTGCTACAGCTCGGGAGGAAAGCTCACTTGCATGCCCCCACTCAAGACGACGACTAACTCCCCTGGGGAGACTCCAGAAGTACCCCAAGATCCATGTCAGCACTGGAGAGGAATGCTCAGGTTCCGGCACCGACTCCACACAAGTTCTTAGGCACCGGCATAGACGGGAGAGGAATCCTGAGAGGCCCCCGAGCAACTCGCATGGGGACTGGCCTTTCCTGAGGCCACTAGGGCGGGTCCCTGAGGTCCACGTCTTAAGTCGAGAGCACCTGCTGCAACTCGAGAAAATCCAGGAGGTTCTCCCCTTCAAGCGAGATGAGGCCCATTTTCGCTGAGGCGTCTCGAGGCTAATCACACCTAACCTCTGGAACTTCCAAAGGGTCCTTCACAACCTTGCTGCAACTAAAGAAGTTCCCCGACATACCCATCTCCACTCGAGAGGAAGCACGAGAGTCCCGGCCACATCCAGAGGAGCCCCGTTTCTGCCTCCTAGCTCGAGAGGGGGAAAGAATTCCCGGCATTCCCGTCGCATCTGAAGAGGAGGGGCTCTCCACAGGAAAGAGCCAAGGTCGTGCCACCATCCCAGAGACAATCAGATGTCTCAGTCCCAGGAAACCTATTTTCCTGCACTGCCTCGACTTTCAAGCCGGGATCGACTCACATGAAGGGGCACCTGGGACAGCCCTGTGGGAAAGCCTCGTGGGAAAGCCTCGAGGGAAAGCCACAGATCCCTTGATCCACGCGAAGGGAAGCGTGACACTTCTGCTACACTCGGGAAAAGCGCACGTGCATGCCCCTCTAGACGAGGACTGACTCCCAGGGGAGACTCCAGAAGTTTCCCAAGATCCATGTCAGCACTGGAGAGGAATCCTCAGGTTCCGGCACCGACTCCACACAAGGTCTTAGGCCCGGCATCGACGGAGAGGAATCCCGAGAGGCCCCCGAACAAATCGAATGGGGACTGGCCTTTCCTGAAGCCACCAGAGCGGGTCCCTGTTGTCCCCATCATAAGTCGAGAGCACCTGCCCCAAGTCGAGAAAATCCAGGAGGTTCTCCCCTCCACTCGAGATGAGGCCCATTTCCGCTGAGGAGTCTCGAGGCTAATCACACCTAACATCTGGAAATTCCAAAGGTCCTTCACACACTTGCTGCAACTCAAGAAGATGCCCAACATACCCGTCTCCACTCGAGAGGAAGCACGATAATCCACCCACATCCAGAGGAGCCCCGTTTCCGTTTCCTAGCTCGAGAGGAGGTATCGTTTCCCTGCGTGGTCGGGAAGGAATTCCCGGCGTTCCCGTCGCATCTCAAGAGAAGGCGCTCTCCACAGGAAAGGCGAGAGGAACTCCAGGGTCGTGCCACCATTCCCAGATCCCCCAAATGTCTCAGTCCATTCCAGGGAAACCTGTTTTCCCTGCACTGCCTCGACTTTCAAGCTGAGGATCGATTCACACCACGGTGGCACGTGGGACAGCCCTGTGGGAAAGCCTCGTGGGAAAATCTCGTGGGAAAGCCTCCTTGGAAAGCCATAGATCCCTTGATCCACGCGAAGTGAAGCGTGACACTGCTGCTACAGCTCGGGAGGAAAGCGCACGTGCATGCCCCACTCGAGACGAGGACTGACTTTCCTGGGGAGACTCCAGAAGTACCCCAAGATCCATGTCAGCACTGGAGAGGAATGCTCAGGTTCCGGAACCAACTCCACACAAGATCTTAGGCACCGGCATCGAAGGGAGAGGAATCCTGAGAGGCCCCCGAGCAACTCGTATGGGGACTGGCCTTTCCTGAGGCCACCAGAGCGGGTACCAGGGGTCTCCGTCGTAAGTCGAGAGCACCTGCCGCAACTCGAGAAAATCCAGGAGGTTCTCCCCTCCAGGAGAGATGAGGCCCATTACCGCAGAGGCGACTTGAGGCTAATCACATCAAAGATCTGGAACTTCCAAAGGGTCCTTCACACCCTTGCTGCAACTCAAGAAGTTCCCCGACATACCCGTCTCCACTCGAGAGGAAGCACGAGAGTCCCGCCTACATCGAGAGGAGCCCCGTTTCCGCCTCCTAGCTCGAGAGGAGAGATCCTTTCCCTGCGTGTTCGGGAAAGAATTCCCGGCGTTCCCGTCGCATCTCAAGAGGAGGCGCTCTCCACAGGAAAGGCGAGAGGAACTCCAGGGTCGTGCCACATTCCCAGAGTCCCCCAGAAGACTCAGTCCGTTCCAGGGAAACCTGTTTTCCCTGCACTGCCTCGACTTTCAAGCCGAGGATCGACTAACACCACGGTGGAACGTGGGACAGCCCTGTGGGAAAGCCTCCTGGGAAAGCCTCGAGGGAAAGCCACAGATCCGTTGATCCTCGCGAAGAGAATGGTGACACTGCTGCTACAGCCTGGGTGGAAAGCCCACGTGCATGCCCCCACTCGAGACGAGACTGACTCCCTGGGGAGACTCCAGAAGTACCCCAAGATCCATGTCAGCACTGGAGAGGCATCCTCAGGTTCCGGCACTTACTCCACACAAGGTCTTAGTCCCCAGCATCGACGGAAGAGGAAACCCGAGAGGCCCTGTGAGGCCCCCGAGCAACTCGCATGGGGACTTGCCTTTCCTGAGGCCACCAGAGCGGCTCCCTGAGGTTCCCGACGTTATTAGAGAGCACGTGCCGCAACTCGAGAAAATCCAGGAGGTTCTCCCCTCCAGGCGAGATGAGGCCCATTTCCGCAGAGGCGTCTCGAGGCTAATCACATCTCATATCTGGAATTTCCAAAGGGTCCTTCACACCCTTGCTGCAACTCAAGAAGTTCCCCGACATACCCGTCTCCACTCGAGAGGAAGCACGAGAGTTCCACCCCACATCTAGAGGAGCCCCGTTTCCGCCTCCTAGCTTGAGAGGAGGGATCCTTTCCCTGCGTGGTCGGGATAGAATTCCCGGCGTTCCCTTCGCATCTCAAGAGGAGGCACTCTCCACAGGAAAGGCGAGAGGAACTCCAGGGTAGTGCCACCATTCCCAGAGACAACCAGATGTCTCCGAACATTCCAGGGAAACCTATTTTCCCTGCACTGCCTCGACTTTCAAGCCGAGGATCGACTCACACCACGGTTGCATGTGGGACAGCCCTGTGGGAAAGCCTCGTGGGAAAGCCTCGTGGGAAAGCCTCCTTGGAAAGCCCTGATCCCTTGATTTACGCGAAGGGAAGCGCGACACTGCTGCTAACGCTCGGGAGGAAAGCGCACGTGCATGCCCCATTCAGACGAGGACTGACTCCCCTGGGAGACTCCAGAAGTACCCCAAGATCCATGTCAGCACTGGAGAGGAATCCTCAGGTTCCGGCACTGACTCCACACAAGGTCTTACCCCCCAGCATCGACGGGAGAGGAATCCCGAGAGGCCCCCCGAGCAACTCGCATGGGAACTGGCCTTTACTGAGGCCTCCAGAGCGGGTCCCAGGGGTCCCCGTCGTAAGTCGAGAGCACCTGCCGCAACTCGAGAAAATCCAAGAGGTTCTCCCTCCAGGCGAGATGAGGCCCATTTCCGCTGAGGCGTCTCGAGGCTATTCACACCTAACTCTGGAACTTCCAAAGGGTCCTTCACACCCTTGCTGCAACTCAAGAGGTTCCCCGACATACCGTCTCCACTCGAGAGGAAGCACGAGAATCCGCTCACATCCAGAGGAACCCCGTTTCCGCCTCCTTGCTCGAGAGGAGGGATCCTTTCCCTGCGTGGTCGGGGAAGAATTCCCGGCATTCCCGTCGCATCTCAAGAGGAGGCACTCTCCACAGGAAGGCAAGAAGAACTCCAGGGTCGTGCCACCATTTCCAGAGTCCCGCAGATGTCTCAGTCCATTCCAGGGAAACCTGTTTTCCCTCCACTGCCTTGACATCAAGCGAGGATCGAGTCACACCAAACGGTGGCACGTGGGACAGCCCTGTGGAAAAGCCTCGTGGGAAAGCCTCCTGGGAAAGCCTCGAGGGAAAGCCACAGATCCATTGAGCCACGCGAAGGAAGCGTGACACTGCTGCTACAGCTCGAGAGTAAAGCGCACGTGCATGCCCACTCGAGACGAGGACTGACTCCCCTGGGGAGACTCAGAAGTACCCCAAGATCCATGTCAGCACTGGAGAGGAATCCTCAGGTTCCAGCACCGACTCACACAAGGTCTTAGACCCTGGCATCGATGGAAGAGGAATCCCGAGAGGCCCCGAGCAACTCGCATGGGGAATGGTCTTTCCTGAGGCCACCAGAGCGGGTCCCTGAGGTCCCCGTCGTAAGTCCAGAGCACGTGCCACAACTCGAGAAAATCCAGGAGGTTTCCCTCCAGGCGAGATGAGGCCCATTTCCGCTGAGGTGTCTCGAGGCTAATCACACCTAACCTCAGGAACTTCCAAAGGATCCTTCACACCCTTTCTGCAACTCAAGAAGTTCCCCCGACATACCGTCTCCACTCGAGAGGAAGGACGAGAGTCCC
>NW_017197965.1:0-7864 GCF_001704415.2 Capra hircus
CTCAGCGGAAATGGGCCTCATCTCGCTTGGAGGGGAGAACCTCCTGGATTTTCTCGAGTGACGGCAGGTGCTCTCGACTAACGACGGGGGACCTCAGGGACCCGCCTCTGGTGGCCTCAGGAAAGGCCAGTCCCCATGCAAGTTGCTCGGGGGGGCCACTCGGGATTCCTCTCCCGTCGATGCCGGGGCCTAAGACCTTGTGTGGAGTCGGTGCGAACCTGAGGATTCCTCTCCAGTGCTGACATGGATCTTGGGGTACTTCTGGAGTCTCCCCAGGGGAGTCAGTCCTCGTCTCGAGTGGGGGCATGCACGTGCTCGTTCCTCCCGAGCTGTAGCAGCAGTGTCACGCTTCCCTTCGCGTGGATCAAAGGATTTGTGGATTTCCCTCGAGGCTTCCCACGGGCTTTCCCACGAGGCTTCCCACAGGGCTGTCCACGCTGCCACCGTTGTGAGTCGATCCTCGGCTTGAAAGTCGAGGCAGTGCAGGAATACAGGTATCCCTGGAATGGACTGAGACATCTCGGGGTCTCTGGGAATGGTGACACGACCCTGGAGTTCCTCTCGCCTTTCTTGGGAGAGCGCATCCACTTGGCATGCGACGGGAACGCCGGGAATTCTTTCCCGACCACTCAGGGAAAGGATCACTTCTCTCGAGCTAGCAGGGGAAACGGGGCTCCTCTGGATGTGGGCGGCGACTCTAGCTTCCTCTCGAGTGGAGACGGGTATGTCGGGGAACTTCTTGAGTTGCAGCAAGGGTGTGAAGGACCCTTTGGACCTTCCAGAGGTTAAGTGCCGAATAGCCTCGAGACGCCTCAGCGGAAATGGGCCTCATCTCGCCTGGAGGGAGAACCTCCTGGATTTTTCTCGATTTGCTGCAGTCTCTTGACTTACGACGGGACCTCAGGGACCCCTCTGCTGGCCTCAGGAAAGGCCAGTCCCCATGCGAGTTGCTCCGGGGCCTCTCGGATTCCTCTCAGTCGATGCTGGGGCCTGAGACCTTGTCTGGATACAGTTCCGGAACCTGAGGATTCCTCTCCAGTGCTGACATGGATCTTAGGGTACTTCTGGAATCTCCCCAGGGGAGTCAGTCCTCGTCTCGAGTGGGGCATGCACGTGCGCTTTCCTCCCGAGCTTAGCAGCAGTGTCACGCTTCCCTTCGCGGGGAACAAGGGATCTGTGGCCATTCCCTCGAGGCTTTCCCACGAGGCTTTCCCACGAGGCTTTCCTGCAGGCTTGTCCCACGCTGCCACCGTTGTGTGAGTCGATCCTCGGCTTTAAGTCGAGCAGTCCAGGGAAACAGGTTTCCCTGGAATGGACTGAGACATCTGGGGGACTCTGGGAGTGGTGGCATGACCTGGAGTTCCTCTGGCCTTTCCTGTGAGGAGCGCCTCCTCTTTGAGATGCGACGGAACGCCGGAATTCTTTCCCGACCACGCAGGGAAAGGATCCCTCCTCTCGAGCTAGGAAGCGGAAAGGGGCTCCTAAGGATGAGGCGGGACTCTCGAGCTTCCTCTCGAGTGGAGACGGGTATGTCGGGAACTTCTTGAGTTGCCAGCAAGGTGTGAAGGACCCTTTGAAAGTTCCAGAGATTAGGTGTGATAAGCTCGAGACTCCTCAGCGGAAATGGGCCTCATCTCGCTTGGAGGGGATAACCTCCTGGATTTTCTCGAGTTTGCCGCAGGTGCTCTCGGCTTACGACGGGGACCTCAGGGACCCGCTCTAGTGCCCTCAGGAAAGGCCCGTCCCCATGCGAGTTGCTCGTGCGCCTCTAGCGATTCCTCTCCCGTCTATGCCGGGGCCTGAGACCTTGTGTGGAGTCGGTGCCGGAACCTGAGGATTCCTCTCCAGTTCTGACATGGATCTTGGGGTACTTCTGGAGTCTCCCAGGGAGTCAGTCCTCGTCGCGAGTGTGGCGTGCCCGTGCGCTTTCCTCCCGAGCTATAGCAGCAGTGTCACGCTTCCCTTTGCGTGGATCCAGGGATCTGTGGCTTTCTCTGTAGGCTTTCCCAAAAGGCTTTCCCCACTAGGCTTTTCACAGGGCTGTCCCACGTGCCACCGAGGTCTGAGTCGATCCTCGGCTTGAAAGTCGAGGCATTGCGGGAAAAGAGGTTTCCCTGGAATCGACTGAGACATCTGGGGGCTCTGGGAATGGGTGGCACGACCCTGAGTTCCTCTCGCCTTTCCTGTGGAGAGCGCCTCTTCTTGAGATGCGACGGGAACGCCGGAAATTCTTTTCCGAGCACGCAGGGAAAGGATCCCTCCTCTCGAGCTATGAGGCTGAAACGGGGCTCTTCTGGTTGTGGGCGGACTCTCGTGCTTCCTTTCGAGTGGAAACGGGTATGTCGGGGAACTTCTTGAGTTGCAGCAAGGGGTGTGAAGGGCCCTTTGGAAGTTCCAGAGGTTAGGTGTGATTTACCTCGAGATGCCTCAGCGCAAATGGATCTCATCTCGCCTGGAGGGGAGAACCTCCTGGATTTTCTCGAGTTGCGCCAGGTGCTCTCAACTTACGACGGGACCTCAGGGACCCGCTTTGGTGTCCTCAGGAAAGGCCAGTCACCATGCGAGTTGCTCGGAAGCCTCTCGTGATGTCTCTCTCCCTCTCAGTGCTGTCTTGGATCTTGACTGGCCTTCCTGAGGCCACCAGAGCGGGTCCCTGCGGTCCCCGTCGTAAGTCGGAAGCACCTGCCGCAACTCGAGAAAATCAAGGATGTTCTCCCCTCCAGGCAAAATGAAGCCTATTTCCGCTGACACATCTCAAGGCTAAGCACACTTAAACTCTGGAACTTCCAAAGGGTCCTTCACACCCTTGCTGCAAATCAAGAAGTTCCCGACATACCCATCTCCACTCAAGAGGAAGCACAGATAGTTCCGCCCACATCCAGAGGAGCCCCGTTTCCGCCTCATAGCTCGAGAGAGGGATCCTTTCCCTGGGAGGTCGGGAAAGAATTCCCGGCGTTCCCGTCCCATCTCAAGAGGAGGCGCTCTTCACAGGAAAGGCGAGAGGAACTCCAGGGACATGCCACCATTCTCCGAGTCCCCCAGATGTCTCAGTCCATTCCAGGGAAACCTGTTTCCCCGCTCTGACTCGACTTTCAAGCCGAGGATCGACTCACACCACTGTGGCACGTGGGACAGCCCTGTGGCAAAGCCTCGTGGAAAGCCTCGTGGGAAAGCCTCGAGGGAAAGCCGCAGATCCCTTGATCCACGCGAAGGGAAGCGCGACACTGCTGCTACAGCTGGGGAGGAAAGCGCACGTGCATGCCCTCAACCGAGACGAGGACTGACTCCCCTGGGAGACTCCAGCAGTACACCAAGATCCATGTCAGCACTGGAGAGGAATCCTCAGGTTACAGCACCGACTCTACGTAAGGTCTGAGGCCCGGCATCGACGGGAGAGGAATCCGGAGAGTGCCCCGAGCAACTCGCATGGGGACTGGAATTTCCTGAGGCCACCAGAGCGGGTCCCTGAGGTCCCCATCGTAAGTCGAGAGCACCTGCAGCAACTCTAGAATATCCAGGAGTTTCTCCCCTCCAGGCGAGATGAGGCCCATTTCCATTGAGGCATCTCGGGGCTAATCACACCTAACCTCTAGAACTGCCAAAGGGTCCTTCTCACCCTTGCTGCAACTCAAGAAGTTCCCCAACCTGCCCGTCTCCACTCGAGAGGAAGCACACGAGAGTCTCTCCCACATGAGGAGACCCCGTTTCCACCTCATAGCTGGAAAGAAGGGATGCTTTCCCTGCGTGGTCGGGAAAGAATTTCCGGCATTCCCGTCGCATCTCAAGAGTAGGCGCTCTCCACAGAAAAGGCGAGAGGAACTCCAGGGTCGTGCCACCATTCCAGATTCCCTCAGATGTCTCAGTCCATTCCAGGGAAACTTGTTTTCCCTGCACTGCCTCGACTTTCAAGCCGAGGATCAACTCACACCACGGTGGCACGTGGGACAGCCCTGTGGGAAAGCCTCGTGGAAAAGCCTCGAGGGAAAGCCTTCAGGGAAAGCCACTGATACCATGATCCAATCGCCAAGAAGTGTGACACTGCTGCTACAGCTCGGGAGGAAAGCGCACGTGCATGCCCCCACTCGAGACGAGGACTGACTCCCCTGGGGAGACTTCAGAAGTACCCCAAGATCCATGTCAGCACTGTTAGGAAACCTCAGGTTCCCGCACCGACTCCACACAAAGTCTTAGGCCCGGCATCGACGGGAGAGGAATCCCGAGAGGCCCCGAGCAACTTGCATGGGGACTGTCCTTTCCTGAGCCACCAGAGCGGGTCCCTGGCCCTGTCGTAAGTCGAGAGCACCTGCGCAACTCGAGAAAATTCAGAGGTTTCTCCCCTCCAGGCGAGATGAGGCCCATTTCCACTGAGGCATCTCGACGCTAATCACACCTAACCTCTGGAACTTGCAAAGCGTCCTTCACACCCTTCCTGCAACTCAAGAAGTTCCCCCACATACCCGTCGACACTCGAGAGGGAAGTACGAGAGTCCCGCCCACATCCAGAGGAGCCCCGTTTCCGCCTCCTAGCTCGAGAGGAGGGATCCTTTCCCTTGGTGGGGAAAAGAATTTCCGGCGTTCCCGTTGCATCTCAAGAGGTGTGCTCTCCACAGGAAAGGCGAGAGGAAGTCCAGGTCGTGACACCATTCCCAGAGT
The DNA here is from genome assembly GCF_001704415.2 of Capra hircus. NCBI lineage: Eukaryota > Metazoa > Chordata > Mammalia > Artiodactyla > Bovidae > Capra > Capra hircus. The sequence continues at coordinate 4,654 of NW_017197965.1, forward strand.
CCCCAGATGTCTCAGTCCATTCCAGGGAAACCTGTTTTCCCTGCACTGCCTCGACTTTCAAGCCCAGGTCGACTTTCACCACGGTGGCACGTGGACAGCCCAGCCTCGTGGGGGTCTCTGTGGAAATCAGGAAAGACAGATCCCTTGATCCACGCGAAGGGAAGCGTGACACTGCTGCTACAGCTCGGAGGAAAGCACACGTGCATGCCCCCCCCACTCGAGACGAGGACTGACTCCCCTGGGGAGACTCCAGAAGTACCCCAAGATCCATGTCAGCACTGGAGAGGAATCCTCTGGTTCTGGCACCGACTCCAAACAAGGTCTTAGGCCCAGGCATCGACGGAGAGGAAACCTGAGAGGCACCGTGCAACTCGCATGGGACTGGCATTTCCTCAGGCCAACAGAGCGGTTCCCTGAGGTCCCCGTCATAGGTCGAGAGCACCTGCCGCAACTTGAGAAAATCCAGGTGGTTGTCCCTTCCAGGAGAGATGGGCCATTTCCGCTGGGGCGTCTCGAGGCTAATCACACCTAAGCTCTGGAATTTCCAAAGGGTCCTTCACACCCTTGCTGCAACTCAAGAAGTTCCACGACATACCCGTCTCCACTCGAGAGGAGGCACGAGAGTCCCGCCCACATCCAGAGGAGCCCCGTTTCTGACTCATAGCTCGAGAGGAGGGATCCTTTCCCAGCGTGATAGCGAAAGAATTCTCGGGAGTCACTCTCCACAGGAAAGGCGAGAGGAACTCCCTGTCATGCCACCATTCCCAGAGTCCCCCAGATGTCTCAGTCAATTCCAGGAAATCCTGTTTTCCCTGCACTGCCTCGACTTCCAAGCTGGGGATCAACTCACACCATGGTGGTACGTGGGACAGCCCTGTGGAAAGCCTCGTGAGAAAGCCTCGAGGGAAAGCCACAGATCCCTTGATTCACGCGCAGGGGAAGCGTGACACTGCTGCTACAGCTCGGGAGGAAAGCGCACGTGCATGCCCCACGAGACGACTGACTTCCCCGAGACTCCAGTACCCCAAGATCCATGTCAGCACTGGAGAGGAATCCTCAGGTTCCGGCACCGACTCCGTACAAGGTCTCAGACCCCGCATCAACGGGAGAGGAATCCCAAGAGGCCATCGAACAACTCGCATGGAGCCTGGCCTTTCCTCAGGACACCGGAGAGGGTTCCTGAGGTCCCCGTCGTAATTCTAGAGCACCTGCCACACTCGAGAAAATCCAGGAAGTTCTCCCCTCCAGGCGAGATGAGGCCCATTTCCACTGAGGCGTCTCGAGGCTAATAACACCTAACCTCTGGAACTTCCAAAGAGTCTTTCACAGTCATGCTGCAACTCAAGAAGTTTCCCGACATACCCGTCTCCACTCAAGAGGAAGCACGAGTGTCCCGGCCACATCCAGAGGAGCTCCGTTTCCGGCTCGTAGCTCGAGATGAGCGATCCTTTCCCTGATTGGTCGGGAAAGAATTCCCGGCATTCCCATCGCATCTCAAGAGGAGGCGCTCTCCAAAGGAAAGGGAGAGGAACTGCAGGGTCGTGCCACCATTCCGAGACTCACCCAGATGTCTCAGTCCATTCCACAGGAACCTGTTTTCCCTGCACTGCCTTGGCCTTCATGCCGAGGATCGACTCACACCACCGTCACACGTGGGACAGACCTGTTGGAAAGCCTAGTGGGAAAGACTCGAGGGAAAGCCACAGATCCCTTGGTCCAGGCATGGGGAAGCGTGACACTGCTGCTACAGCATGGGAGGAAAGGGCACGCTCATGCCCCACTCGAGACGAGGCCTGACTCCCTTGTGGAGACTCGAGAAGTACCACAAAATCCATGTCAGCACTGGAGAGGAATCCTCAGCTTCCGGCCCCGACTCCACACAAGGTCTTAGGCCCCGCATCGACGGGAGAGGAATCACGAGAGGCCCCCTAGCAACACGCATGATGACTGGCGTTTCCTGCGGCCGCCAGAGCGGGTCCCTGAAGTCCCCGTCGTAACTCGAGAGCACCTGCTGAAACTCGGGAATATCCAGGAGCCTCTCCATTCCAGGCGACATGAGGCCCATTTCGCTGAGGCATCTCGAGACTAACCACACCTAACCTCTGGAACTTCCAAAGGGTCCTTCACACCCTTGCTGCAACTCAAGAAGTTCCCCGACATACCCGTTCCTCTTCACATTCAGCCATAATGGTGGTGTCATCTGCATATCTAAGTTTATTGATTTTCTACCGGCAATCTTGATTCCAGCTCATGTATCTTCCATCCCAGCATTTTTCATGATGTACTCTGCATAGAAGTTAAATAACAGGGTGACAATATACAGCCTTTGCATACTCCTTTTCCTTTTTGGAACCAGTCTGTTGTTCCATGTCCTACTCTAACTGTTGCTTCCTGACCTTCATCCAGATTTCTCAAGAGGCAGGTTAGGTGGTCTGGTATTCCACTCTTTCAGAATTGTGGCTAAAACAACAGTATAAGGACCTTTCCGATGTCAGGCCAAGGAATTGTGTTTCCAGTCATTGAGCCACACCTGATCACTGAGCACAAATTCATGAATCTGTTCCTCAAGGGGAATGATATTCTTTTTTATACAAACTTAGTTACCTGATTTATTACCTTACCTAATTGTTCCATCTGCTGTGAAATCCCACCCCCTTACTTGTGGCAAATCTGCTAACACCTGCCTCACTGTGGAGGGGGTCTCCCATAGAAAATTTCATAAGGACAACAACTATGGGAACGTGCAGTTACCCGTAATATGAGTAAGTCTGCCGGAAGCAAGCCCATCCATGTACAGTCAGTCTCTATGATCCATTTTGAAAGTCTCTTCAAGAGTTTGGTTGTTTCTTTCCACCATTCCAGAACACTGGGGCCTATATGCTGTATGTAATTTCCACTGATATTTAGAGCTTCACATACCTGTTAATTAACGCGGCTGCAAAGACAGGCCATTGTCGGATTCTATACTGGTTGGAAACCAAGTCTGGGAATTATTTCTCAAATCAGCGAGCTACTTCGTTTTCTTTTTCAGATCAGGTAGGGAAGGCCTCTGCCCAACCGGAGAAGGTACCTACTATTCTAGTAAGTTATGATAACAGGTGACTGCCTTTGCTTCCCCGAAGGACACTCGCTTTCCCTGTATCCTGAGAACTCCACGTCTCAGCCAGTTGGAAAAGCGCTTCTTGGAGGTCATTATTCAGGGGCAATTTCC
>NW_017197966.1:0-7863 GCF_001704415.2 Capra hircus
AGACATTCCTAGCAGATCGTGGGAGTGCCCATGAAGAAGCAAGCAGCGGGAGTGTGCTTGACATCACTGGCTGCCTACCTGGGCTCAGCTCCTCAAGGGGCCTTTCTCTCCTGGTAGGCCCTATGTCCCCTTTGGGAGAGGGTGGTGCCCTCTTCCCTCCACACTGCCAAAGGGTGGAGGTGGAGCAAACTCGTTCTCTCCGAGGTAAAAAAAAAAAGACAAATTGGATGGATTTTTAAGCTCTTGCTATGCTGCACCCCTCCAGGACCCACTCGAGCAAAACAGGTGCCTGTGGCCCCTAGGTCGGGTATGCAGGTTCACACACGGGTGGGATCCCGTCAAAGCCAAGAATTTTCCTGACAGACCTAGGCTCACTAGAGCTCTCCTCCAGAGGAAAGGGGACAGAAAAGACGTGTGTGTGGAGGTGGCTCTGCCTTTCCAGGTCCCAATCTCAGGGATAACTGCCCCTAAGAAAGGAACTGCTGCTGCTGCTGCTGCTAAGTTGCTTCAGTCGTGTTCGACTCTGTGCGACGCCATAGACGGTAGCCCACTAGGCTCCCCGTCCCTGGGATTCTCCAGGCAAGAACAGTAAGTGGGTTGCCATTGCCTTCTCCAATGCATGAAAGTGAAAATGAAAGTGCAGTCGCTCAGTCGTGTCCGACCCTCAGCGACCCCACGGACTGCAGCCTACCAGGCTTCTCCGTCCATAGGATTTTCTGAAAGGAACTGCAAGAAGCGCTTTTCCAGGAGGCTGGGAAAGGGAGTTCGCAGGATGTGGGGAAAGAGAGCCTCCTTCGGGGAAGAATAGGCGGCCACTTTTGTGTTGCAAACCTCTATTTGGAAGGAACAGGTTAGCTTATACAAAGGAGAGACCTCCAGATCTGCTCAGAGGACCAAAGTTGCAGAGGCAGGTCGGTGTATTTTCCCTTCACTTTGCGATCCTTGCAAAGACATTCCTTGCTGATAGATGATTCAGCAAGGGCCTTTGAGACTGTTGTTTTCTTTCCTAGGTTCAAAGATTCCTTCAGTTCCTAATATAGATATCCTAGAAATTATCTGACATCCGTGAAAATCTGATATGTCCTGGTCAAATGCTGTCAGTTATAATTCCAGTTATCATATTAAAGCATTTCAAGTCGCAGCAGTGACCAGATTACATTGTCAATTTCTATTTAATCAGGTTTTAACCATGTCCTCTATGGTTTCACACTGATGCCTTTGCAGAAATACTGCTACTTCAAGATATATGGAATATACTTTTTTTAAGCTTACCGATAATTTGTTTGTTTGTTTGTTTGTCTTCTGGTAAGCTGGTACCAGATGGAATTTAGTCTCCTCTCTAGGTTAAGAGAACAAAGTTTTCTTAGAATGCAATTTTTGATAACAGACTATGGATTTCTTTACCTTTCATTGATTTATAATTGTTTTCATCATCTGTTTTTTTACTTCGGTAAAGTAAATAAGCCTTATTTAAGATTTTGGTACATGTAGGATGGACTAAGCTTTCCCCACTCTTGCAAGTTCCCTTAACCCTTCAGATTCTTCTCGTGGGACCAAGATCTCACTTTCCTCCAGAGGGACAATCCAAGCTTTTTATTAGTTGATCTGCCCCTGACATCAGAGTCCATTTGAGCACGAGTTGGCCTATAATTTAGGCATGAAACTATGACTACATAAAGAAAAGGTGACTTTATGATTCAGGGATGGCCATGATATGCCTTGCACTTCAGAGAAAATGGGTTAAAATGATTTTTTTTTCTTCAAAACTGCACAGCCAGTTCTTTCAGCATATGCAATTGAAAACATCTAGTCATTAGGTCAGTTTTCATTCCAATCCCAAAAGAAAGGCAATGACAAAGAATATTCAAGCTGCTGCACAATTGCACTCATCTCACACACTAGTAAAGTAATGCTCAAAATTCTCCAAGTTCACATGAACTGTGAACTTCCAAATGTTCAAGAGGGATTTAAAACATGCAGAGAAACCAGAGATCAAACTGCCAACATCCACTGGATCATTGAAAAAGCAAGAGAGTTCCAGAAAAAAAAGACATCTATTTCTGCTTTATTGACTATGCCAAAGCCTTTGACTGTGTGGATCACAATAAACTGGGAAAAATTCTGAAAGAGATGGGAATACCAGACCACCTGACCTGTCTCTTGAGAAACCTGTATGCAGGTCAGGAAGAAACAGTTCGAACTGGACATGGAACAACAGACTGGTTCTAAATAGGAAAAGGAATATGTCAAGGCAGTGTATTGTCACCCTGCTTATTTAACTTATATGCAGAGTACATCATGAGAAACACTGGGCTGGAGGAAGCACACGCTGGAATCCAGATTGCTGGGAGAAATATCAAGAATCTCAGATATGCAGATGACACCACCCTTATGGCAGAAAGTGAAGAAGAACTAAAGAGTCTCCTGATGAAAGTGAAAGAGGAGAGTGAAAAAGTTAGCTTAAAGCTCAGCATTCAGAAAACTAAAATCATTGCATCCAGTCTCATCACTTCATGGCAAATAGATGGGAAAACATTGGAAACAGCAGCAGACTATTTTGGGGGCTTGGAAATCACTGCAGGTGATGTCTGCCTCCATGAACTTAAAACGTATTTATGACTTGGAAGAAAAGTGATGACCAAACTAGACAGCATATTAAAAAGCCGAGACGTTGCTTTGCCAACAAAGATCCATCCAGTCAAGGCTATGGTTTTTCCATATGTCATGGATGGATATGAAAGATGTACTATAAAGAAAGTGACAGCTGAAAATTGGATGCTTTTGAACTGTGGTGTTGGAGAAGATGCTTGTAGGTCGCTTAGACTACAAGGAGACGCAACCACTCCATCCTAAAGGAAATCAGGTCTGAATATACATTGGAAGGACTAATACTGAACCTGAAACTCCAATACTTTGGCCACTTGATGTGAAGAGCTGACTCACTTGGAAGTTGCTTTGATTTGCCTGTGAGTGTGGGAGCCCTCCCTGGGCAAAGGGCCTCAGGGGTCATTGCCACTGAATCACGACCTCCAAGCAAGCGCATTCCAGCTGTGTGACATTCAGGAAGCAGGAGACTGGGAAAACTATCTTCCTTAGAGGAAGGAAAGTCATCCACAGAGAGTGTGTTTTCAGGCCTCTCTTTGCAGCAAGTGTTTTGCTTCTCAGACATCAGAGCTGCAGGCTTGCTCTGAGGGCCTCAATTGCAGAGTCAGGGCTGTGTGTCTCACTGCACTTTCCAAGCATTGCAGACACATTCCTAGGTTGGAGCAGTGCTTCCCATGAGAAAGAAGCCTCGGGAGTGTGTCTGAGCGGGCTGAGTGCCATGCTAGGGTCACCTAGTCGAGGGCACCTTGCACATCCAATGGGCCCCAGGCGAGTAGCTATGGACCGGCCCTTCGGTTGAGACATCCCAAAGCAGGGAACAAAGCTAGCTCTGTCAGAAGGAGGAAAACAGCAATGGGATGGATTTTCAAGCAGTTGCTAAGTCACACCACGTTAGGGCTCCCCGGGAAAGAAATGCGAATTTTGGCCTCTAGGCCCAGTATCCAGATGTGTGCACAGGATATTTTCCCCACAGGATTCAAGAATGTTCCAGACAGACCTAAGCTCACTAGCTCTCTCCTGCAGAGGAAATGAAATATTGTTGCTGAACCACGAAAAGATGCTGGGATTCTTGGCTTATGGAGGAGAAGAATTCAATCCAGGGCCCAAGACGAGGCTTGATTGCTCAGAGCTTTTGTGCAATAGAGTTTTATTAAAGGAGAAAGGAGATAGAGAAAGCTTCTGACAGAGACATCACAAGGGGCAGAAAGCGTACCCCCTTGCTAGTGTTAGTAATGGAGTTATATACTCTCCAATAAGTTATGACAACGAACAAAAGAATGTCTGGAGGTTGTAAAGACTCACTAGACCTACTCCCATAATTGACATTTTAAGATAACAGGATTAGCCAGAAGGTTTTTTCCAGAGACCGTCCTCAAGAAGGATGCATGATTGTTATATAATCCTAAGGAATGTAGAGGGAAAAACAGTTTGTCCTTCCTTCCTCCTTGAGAATTCTAGACCCCTCTCTCCTTGGGGACCCTTGAACTTCTTAGAAACCTGCCTTGGCAATGACTCTCTCAGAAACATGATTGAACAGCCGTTTGGAGCTTCCTTTGACTTTCCCTGGGAGGGAGGGAGCCCTCCCTGAGCACAGGGCCTCAGGGGCCATGGCCAATGAAAAATAATCTCCCAGCAAGTGCTTTTCAGCCCTGTGTGACTCTCAGCCCACAGGAGGCTGAGAAAACTCTCTTCCTTGGAGGAAGGAAAGGCAGCCCAAGAGTGTGTTTTCAGGCCTGTATCTTGCAGCAAGTGTTTGGCTTGTTAGACAGAAGACCTGCAGGCCTGTTCCAACAGACTCAATGCCAGAATCAGGGCCTTGTGTCTCCCTGCAGTTTCCTGGCCTTGCAAACACATTCCTAGGTGAGAGCAGTCCTGCCCATGGGGAAGCAGGCTGCGGGAGTGTGTCTGAGGGGGGCCAGGTGTCATGCTGGGGTCACCTGGTCGAGGGCACCTTGCACCTCCAATGGACCCCAGGCAAGGAGTTGCAGGCCACCACCTTGCTTCTGAAATCCCCAAATGGGGAGCAAAGCTCGCTCTGTCAGAGGGAAGAAAACAGCAACAGGATGGATTTTCAAGCAGTTGCTAGGCTGTACTGCGTTAGGGCTCCAAGGAAGGAAAATGCGAATTTTAGCCCCTACGACTGGTATCCAGGTGGGCTCCCAGGATGATTTCCCCGCAGGATCCAAGAACGTTCCAGACAGACCTGGGCTCACTAGCTCCCTCCTGCAGAGGAAACATGAGAGAACAGCTGTTTGGAGGTTGCTTTGACTTCCCCTGGGAGGGTAGGATCCCTCCCTGGGTGCAGGGCCTCAGGGGCCATTGCCGCTGAGAAATGCCCTCTAAGCCAGACCTTTCCAGCCTTGTATGACTCAGCACGGAGGAGACTGGAAAAGCTCTCTTCCTTGGAGGAAGGAAAGGCAGCCCCAGAGAGTGTGTTTTCACACCTGTATCTTGCAGCAAGTGTTTGGCGTCTCAGACGTCAGACCTCCAGGCCTGCTCCAACGGCCTCAGTTCCAGAGTCAGGGCCGTGTGTCTCCCTGCATTTTCTGAGCCTTGGGAACACATTCCTAGGTCAGAACAGTCCTGCCCATGGGGAAGGAGGCTGCGGGAGTGTGTCTGAGGGGTCGGGTGCCATGCTGGGGTCCAATAGACCCGGTACCTCCAATAGACCCCAGGACAACAGCGGTGGGGCTCCCCCTGGCTTCCGAAATGCCAAAGCGAGAAGCAAAGCTAGCTCTATCAGAAGGAAGAAAAGAGCAATCGGATGGATGTTCAGGCTGTTGCTGGGCCGCACCACTTCAGGGTCCCCCCCGAGAGGAACAGGCGCCCTGTGGCCCCTAGGTCCGATATGCAGGTTAACACACAGGGTGTGTCCCCATAGGAGCCAAGAATTTTCCTGACAGACCTAGGCTCACTAGAGCTCTCCTACAGGGCAAAAGGGGTAGAACAGACTGTGGATGTGACTCTGCCTTTCCCAGCGAGCATGGGGCCCTCCCTACGGCCCCGGGCTCCAGGGAAAATTGTCCCTGAAAAATGACCTCCAAGAAGCGCTTTTCCAGCAGGCTGGGATGCAGAGTTCACAGGATGCGGGGAAAGTGATCGTCCTTCAGGGAAGAAGAGGCAGCCACCCAGTGTGTGTTTGCAAGCCTGTATTTGGAAGAAACTGGTTAGCTCCTTCAAGGGGAGACCTCCAGGTCTGCTCAGAGGACCGAAATTCCAGAGGCAGCACCATGCATCTCCCCTGTCCTTTCTGAGCCTTGGAAAGACATGCCTAGCTTATAGCGGTATTGCTCATGAAGAAGCAGGATGCAGGAATGTGTCAGACATGACTGGGTGCCTTCCTGGGTTCAGCTCCGTGAGGGGCCTTTCCACTCAAAGTAGGTCCCATGCCTCCTTGGGGAGGAAGTGGGGCCCGCTTGCCTCCAAATTGCCAAAGGCTGGAACAAAGCTAGTTCTATCAGAGGTAAGAAAAGAGCAATTGGATGGATGTGGAAGCTGTTGCTGGGCCGCACTGCTTCAGGCCCCCCACCCCTCCGCCCCCGAGAGAAACAGGCGCCCTGTGGCCCCTAGGTCCTGGATGCAGTTTCACACATAGAATGTGTCCCCATAGGAGCCAAGAATTTTCCTGACAGACCTAGGCTCACTAGAGCTCTCCTACAGAGCAAAGGGGATGGGACAGATGTGGCTGTGGCTCTGCCTTTCCCTGGGAGTGTGGAGCCGCTCCCTATGGCCCCGGGCTCCAGGGGGAAGTTGCCCCTGAATAATGACCTCCAAGAAGCGCTTTTCCAACTGGCTGAGACGTGGAGTTCTCAGGATGCAGGGAAAGCGAGTGTCCTTCGGGGAAGCAAAGGCAGTCACCTGTTATCATGACTTACTAGAATAGTAGGTACCTTCTCCGGTTGGGCAGAGGCCTTCCCTACCTGATCTGAAAAAGAAAATGAAGTAGCTCGCTGATTTGAGAAATAATTCCCAGACTTGGGTTTCCAACCAGTATAGAATCCGACAATGGCCCTGTCTTTGTAGCCGCGTTAATTAACAGGTATGTGAAGCTCTAAATATCAGTGGAAATTACATACAGCATATAGGCCCCAGTGTTCTGGAATGGTGGAAAGAAACAACCAAACTCTTGAAGAGACACTTTCAAAATGGATCATAGAGACTGACTGTACATGGATGGGCTTGCTTCCGGCAGACTTACTCATATTACGGGTAACCGCACGTTCCCACAGTTGTTGTCCTTATGAAATTTTCTATGGGAGACCCCCTCCCACAGTGAGGCAGGTGTTAGCAGATTTGCCACAAGTAAGGGGTGGGATTTCACACAGCAGATGGAACAATTAGGTAAGGTAATAAATCAGGTAACTAAGTTTGTATAAAAAAGAATATCATTCCCCCTTGAGGAACAGATTCATGAATTTGTGCTCAGTGATCAGGTGTGGCTCAATGACTGGAAACACAATTCCTTGGCCTGACATCGGAAAGGTCCTTATACTGTTGTTTTAGCCACAATTCTGAAAGAGATGGGAATACCAGACCACCTAACCTGCCTCTTGAGAAATCTGGATGAAGGTCAGGAAGCAACAGTTAGAGCAGGACATGGAACAACAGACTGGTTCCAAAAAGGAAAAGGAGTATGTCAAGGCTGTATATTGTCACCCTGTTTATTTAACTTCTATGCAGAGTACATCATGAAAAATGCTGGGATGGAAGATACATAAGCTGGAATCAAGATTGCCGGTAGAAATATCAATCAACTTAGATATGCAGATGACACCACCATTATGGCAGAACGTGAAGAGGAACGGGTATGTCGGGGAACTTCTTGAGTTGCAGCAAGGGTGTGAAGGACCCTTTGGAAGTTCCAGAGGTTAGGTGTGGTTAGTCTCGAGATGCCTCAGCGGAAATGGGCCTCATGTCGCCTGGAATGGAGAGGCTCCTGGATATTCCCGAGTTTCAGCAGGTGCTCTCGAGTTACGACGGGGATTCAGGGACCCGCTCTGGCGGCCGCAGGAAAGGCCAGTTATCATGCGTGTTGCTAGGGGCCTCTCGTGATTCCTCTCCCGTCGATGCCGGGGCCTAAGACCTTGTGTGGAGTCGGGGCCGGAAGCTGAGGATTCCTCTCCAGTGCTGACATGGATTTTGGGTACTTCTGGAGTCTCCCCAGGGGAGTCAGCCTCGTCTCGAGTGGGGCATGCACGTGCCTTTCCTCCCAGCTGTAGCAGCAGTGCAGCAAGTGGATCAAGGGATCTGTGGCTTTCC
>NW_017197967.1:0-7862 GCF_001704415.2 Capra hircus
GGCTGCCTCCTTCTTGCCCCCGGCGCAGAGCAGCCTCGCGCCAGAACTCTGCCAGATCGGGGCTCTGAGCAGAGCTAGAGCTCTGCCGTACGGAGGCCACTTAGCTCCGTGCAAGCAGGGCTTTCAACTTGACGGCTGGGCTGCCTCCTCTTCCCCGAGAGGCTCGCTTCCCTGCTGCTGTGCACTCGCCTATCAGGCGGGGGCGCAGGGCTCCTCCAGCAGGTCTTGCCTCAGGGGCTGCTTCCCCTGAGTTGGGGCTGTGGGCAGGAACCCAGACACGCAGGATCAGGCCCCAACCACCTGCACATGTCTCTGCTGGGGAGGAGAGTGCTAGGGAACCTACGTCTGTCATACACTTTCTGGGCACCCAAGGAATCAGCCTCCGTGTGTGCGGGGCTGAAAACCCCAGCCAGGGGCCTGGAGCCTGGTGCTCTCGGTGCGGCGCTGATTCTAGGCGGCCTAGAAACCGCTGGAGGAGCCCTGCAGTTGCCCTTCCCTTCCCTCTGACAGAGCTCTCACTGCTGAAGCCCTTGGCAGTGTGCAACCCACCACCCCTAAGCCCTCCCAACCACGCCTGCACCTATGTGCAAAGGCAAGGCAGGATTGGAGCTGAGGCAAGGAAGGCACCAGTGGCGTCTCCCAGGCTCGCTCAGACAGCTCCTTCCTGGGAGGGAGCCTAAAAGCAAGGCAAGTCTGGGCAAGGCGAGCCCCGGCCGAGCAGCCTCGCGCCAGAAACTCTGCCAGATCGGGGCTCTGAGCAGAGCTAGAGCTCTGCCGTACTGGAGGCCCACTTAGCTCCGTGCAAGCAGGGCTTTCCTCTTGACTGGGCTCGGCTGCCTCCTCTTCTCCCGAGGAGGCTCGCTACACTGCTGGCTGTGCTCTCGCCTATCAGGCGGGCGCGCAGGGCTCCTCCAGCAGGTCTTGCCTCAGGGGCTGCTTCCCCTGAGTTGAGGCTGTGGGCGGGAACCCAGACACGCAGGATAAGGCCCCAACCACCTGCACATGTCTCTGCTGGGGAGGAGAGTGCTAGGGAACCTACGTCTCTCACACACTTTCTAGGCACCCACGGAGTCAGCCTCTGGAGTGTGGGGATGCAAAACCCAGCCAGGGGCCCTTGGAACCTGGTGCTCTCCGTGCGGAGCTTTGTCTGGGCGGCCAAGGAACCGCTGAAGGAGCCCTGCTGTTGCCCTTCGCTTCCCTCTGACAGAGCTTTCACTGCTGGAGCCCTTGGCAGTGTGCAACCCACCAGCCCCTAAGCCCTCCTCAAGGACGCTTGGGACCTAAGTGCAAAGGCAAGGCAGGGGTAGAGCTGAAGCCAGGAAGGCGCCAGTGGCGTTTCCGAGCCTCACACAGCCTGCTCCTTCCTGGGGAGGGAGCCTTAAAGCAAGGCAAGTCTGCGCAAGGCTCGCCTATGGCAGAGCATCTTGGTGCCAGGAACTCTGCCAGATCGGGCCTCTGAACAGAGCTAGAGATCTGCCGTACTGGAGTCGCACTTAGCTTCGTGAAGCAGGGATTTCAGCTTGACGGGGACTTGCTGCCTCCTCTTCCCCGAGGAGGCTCGCTTCCCTGCTGGCTGTGCACTCGCCTATCAGGCGGGGGCGCAGGGCTCCTCCAGCAGGTCTTGCCTCAGGGCTGCTTCCCCTGAGTTGGGGCTGTGGGCAGGAACCCAGACACGCAGGATCAGGCCCCAAACACCTGCACATGTCTCTGCTGGGGAGGAGAGTGCTAGGGAACCTACGTCTGTCATACACTTTCTGGGCACCCAAGGAATCAGCCTCCGTGTGTGCGGGGCTGAAAACCCCAGCCAGGGGCCCTGGAGCCTGGTGCTCTCCGTGTGGCGCTGAATCTGGGCGGCCAAGCAACCGCTGGAGGAGCCCTGCAGTTGCCCTTCCCTTCCCTCTGACAGAATTCTCACTGCTGGAGCCCTTGGCAGTGTGCAACCCACCAGCCCCTAAGCTCTCCTTAAGGAGGACTGGGACCTAAGTGCAAAGGCAAGGCAGGATTGGAGCTGAGGCCAGAAAGGCGCCAGTGGCGACTTCCCAGGCTCCTGCTGCCTGCTCCTTCCTGGAGAGGCAGCCTAAAAGCAAGGCAAGTCTGGGCAAGGCTAGCCCCCGGCAGAGCAGCCTCGCGCCAGGAACTCTGCCAGATCGGGGCTCTGAGCAGAGCTAGAGCTCTGCCGTACTGGAGGCGCACTTATCTCCGTGCAAGCAGGGCTTTCAACTTGACGGGGCTGGGCTGCCTCCTCTTCCCCCGAGGAGGCTCGCTTCCCTGCTGGCTGTGCACTCGCCTATCAGGCGGGGGCGCAGGGCTCCTCCAGCAGGTCTTGCCTCAGGGGCTGCTTCCCCTGAGTTGGGGCTGTGGGCAGGAACCCAGACACGCAGGATCAGGCCCCAACCACCTGCACATGTCTCTGCTGGGAGGAGAGTGCTAGGGAACCTACGTCTGTCATACACTTTCTGGGCACCCAAGGAATCAGCCTCCGTGTGTGCGGGGCTGAAAACCCCAGCCAGGGGCCCTGGGAGCCTGGTGCTCTCGGTGCGGCGCTGATTCTAGGCGGCCTAGAAACCGCTGGAGGAGCCCTGCAGTTGCCCTTCCCTTCCCTCTGACAGAGCTCTCACTGCTGAAGCCCTTGGCAGTGTGCAACCCACCACCCCCTAAGCCCTCGCCAACGACGCCTGGCACCTATGTGCAAAGGCAAGGCAGGATTGGAGCTGAGGCAAGGAAGGCACCAGTGGCGTCTCCCAGGCTCGCTCAGACAGCTCCTTCCTGGGAGGGAGCCTAAAAGCAAGGCAAGTCTGGGCAAGGCGAGCCCCGGCCGAGCAGCCTCGCGCCAGAAACTCTGCCATATCGGGCTCTGAGCAGAGCTAGAGCTCTGCCGTACTGGAGGCGCACTTAGCTCCGTGCAAGCAGGGCTTTCCTCGTGACTGGGCTCGGCTGCCTCCTCTTCTCCCGAGGAGGCTCGCTACACTGCTGGCTGTGCTCTCGCCTATCAGGCGGCGCGGCAGGGCTCCTCCAGCAGGTCTTGCCTCAGGGGATGCTTCCCCTGAGTTGGGGCTGTGGGCGGGAAGCCAGACATGCAGGATCAGGCCCCAACCACCTGCACATGTCTCTGCTGGGGAGAGAGTGCTAGGGAACCTACGTCTCTCACACACTTTCTAGGCACCCACGGAGTCAGCCTCTGGGAGTGTGGGGATGCAAAACCCAGCCAGGGGCCCTTGGAACCTGGTGCTCTCCGTGCGGAGCTTTGTCTGGGCGGCCAAGGAACCGCTGAAGGAGCCCTGCTGTTGCCCTTCGCTTCCCTCTGACAGAGCTTTCACTGCTGGAGCCCTTGGCAGTGTGCAACCCACCAGCCCTAAGCCCTCCTCAAGGACGCTTGGGACCTAAGTGCAAAGGCAAGGCAGGGGTAGAGCTGAAGCCAGGAAGGGCGCCAGTGGCGTTTCCGAGCCTCACACAGCCTGCTCCTTCCTGGGGAGGGAGCCTTAAAGCAAGGCAAGTCTGCGCAAGGCTCGCCTATGGCAGAGCATCTTGGTGCCAGGAACTCTGCCAGATCGGGCCTCTGAACAGAGCTAGAGATCTGCCGTACTGGAGTCGCACTTAGCTTCGTGGAAGCAGGGATTTCAGCTTGACGGGGACTTGCTGCTCCTCTTCCCCCGAGGAGGCTCGCTTCCCTGCTGGCTGTGCACTCGCCTATCAGGCGGGGGCGCAGGGCTCCTCCAGCAGGTCTTGCCTCAGGGGCTGCTTCCCCTGAGTTGGGGCTGTGGGCAGGAACCCAGACACGCAGGATCAGGCCCCAAACACCTGCACATGTCTCTGCTGGGGAGGAGAGTGCTAGGGAACCTACGTCTGTCATACACTTTCTGGGCACCCAAGGAATCAGCCTCCGTGTGTGCGGGGCTGAAAACCCCAGCCAGGGGACCTGGGAGCCTGGTGCTCTCCGTGTGGCCGCTGAATCTGGGCGGCCAAGCAACCGCTGGAGGAGCCCTGCAGTTGCCCTTCCCTTCCCTCTGACAGGAATTCTCACTGCTGGAGCCCTTGGCAGTGTGCAACCCACCAGCCCCCTAAGCTCTCCTTAAGGAGGACTGGACCTAAGTGCAAAGGCAAGGCAGGATTGGAGCTGAGGCAAGAAAGGCGCCAGTGGCGACTCCCAGGCTCCTGCTGCCTGCTCCTTCCTGGAGAGGCAGCCTAAAAGCAAGGCAAGTCTGGGCAAGGCTAGCCCCGGCAGAGCAGCCTCGCGCCAGGAACTCTGCCAGATCGGGGCTCTGAGCAGAGCTAGAGCTCTGCCGTACTGGAGGCGCACTTAGCTCCGTGCAAGCAGGGCTTTCAACTTGACGGGGCTGGGCTGCCTCCTCTTCCCCCGAGGAGGCTCGCTTCCCTGCTGGCTGTGCACTCGCCTATCAGGCGGGGCGCAGGGCTCCTCCAGCAGGTCTTGCCTCAGGGGCTGCTTCCCCTGAGTTGGGGCTGTGGGCAGGAACCCAGACACGCAGGATCAGGCCCCAAACACCTGCACATGTCTCTGCTGGGGAGGAGAGTGCTAGGGAAACCTACGTCTGTCATACACTTTCTGGCACCCAAGGAATCAGCCTCCGTGTGTGCGGGGCTGAAAACCCCAGCCAGGGGCCCTGGGAGCCTGGTGCTCTCGGTGCGGCGCTGATTCTAGGCGGCCTAGAAACCGCTGGAGGAGCCCTGCAGTTGCCCTTCCCTTCCCTCTGACAGAACTTCTCACTGCTGGAAGCCCTTGGCAGTGTGCAACCCACCAGCCCCTAAGCCTCTCCTTAAGGAGGACTGGCGACCTAAGTGCAAAGGCAAGCAGGATTGGAGCTGAGGCAAGAAAGGCGCCAGTGGCGACTCCCAGGCTCCTGCTCGCCTGCTCCTTCCTGGAGAGGCAGCCTAAAAGCAAGGCAAGTCTGGGCAAGGCTAGCCCCCGGCCAGAGCAGCCTCGCGCCAGGAACTCTGCCAGATCGGGGCTCTGAGCAGAGCTAGAGCTCTGCCGTACTGGAGGCCGCACTTATCTCCGTGCAAGCAGGGCTTTCAACTTGACTGGGCTGGGCTGCCTCCTCTTCCCCCGAGGAGGCTCGCTTCCCTGCTGGCTGTGCACTCGCCTATCAGGCGGGGCGCGCAGGGCTCCTCCAGCAGGTCTTGCCTCAGGGGCTGCTTCCCCTGAGTTGAGGGCTGTGGGCAGGAACCCAGACACGCAGGATCAGGCCCCAACCACCTGCACATGTCTCTGCTGGGGAGGAGAGTGCTAGGGAACCTACGTCTGTCACTACACTTTCTGGGCACCCAAGGAATCAGCCCTCCTGGTGTGTGCGGGATGCAAAACCCCAGCCAGGGGCCCTTGGAACCTGGTGCTCTCCGTGCGGAGCTTTGTCTGGGCGGCCAAGGAACCGCTGAAGGAGCCCTGCTGTTGCCCTTCGCTTCCCTCTGACAGAGCTTTCACTGCTGGAGCCCTTGGCAGTGTGCAACCCACCAGCCCCTAAGCCCTCCTCAAGGACGCTTGGACCTAAGTGCAAAGGCAAGGCAGGGGTAGAGCTGAAGCCAGGAAGGCGCCAGTGGCGTTTCCGAGCCTCACACAGCCTGCTCCTTCCTGGGGAGGGAGCCTTAAAGCAAGGCAAGTCTGCGCAAGGCTCGCCTATGGCAGAGCATCTTGGTGCCAGGAACTCTGCCAGATCGGGCCTCTGAACAGAGCTAGAGATCTGCCGTACTGGAGTCGCACTTAGCTTCGTGGAAGCAGGGATTTCAGCTTGACGGGACTGGCTGCCTCCTCTTCCCCGAGGAGGCTCGCTTCCCTGCTGCTGTGCACTCGCCTATCAGGCGGGGCGCAGGGCTCCTCCAGCAGGTCTTGCCTCAGGGGCTGCTTCCCCTGAGTTGGGGCTGTGGGCAGGAACCCAGACACGCAGGATCAGGCCCAACACCTGCACATGTCTCTGCTGGGGAGGAGAGTGCTAGGGAACCTACGTCTGTCATACACTTTCTGGGCACCCAAGGAATCAGCCTCCGTGTGTGCGGGGCTGAAAACCCCAGCCAGGGGCCCTGGAGCCTGGTGCTCTCCGTGCGGCGCTGATCTAGGCGGCAAGAACCGCTGGAGGAGCCCTGCAGTTGCCCTTCCCTTCCTGACAGAGCTCTCACTGCTGAATGCAACCCACCACCCTAAACCTACAAAGGCAAGGCAGGATTGGAGCTGAGCAAGGAAGGCACAGTGGCGTCTCCCAGGCTCGCTCAGACAGCTCCTTCCTGGGGAGGAGCCTAAAAGCAAGGCAAGTCTGGCAAGCGCCCCCGGCCGAGCAGGAACTCTGAGCAGAGCTAGAGCTCTGCCGTACTGGAGGCCCACTTAGCTCCTGCAAGCGGCTTTCCTCTGAGCCTCCTCTTCTCCCGAGAGGCTCGCTACACTGCTGGCGTGCTCTCGCCTATCAGCGGGCGCGCAGGGCTCCTCCAGCAGGTCTTGCCTCAGGGCTGCTTCCCCTGAGTTGGGGCTGTGGCGGGAACCAGACACGCAGGGCCCCAACCACATGTCTCTGCTGGGAGGAGAGTGCTAGGAACCTACGTCTCTCACACACTGGCACCCACGGAGTCAGCCTCGAGTGTGGGGATGCAAAACCCAGCCAGGGGCCCTTGGAACCTGGTGCTCTCCGTGCGAGCCTGGCGGCCAAGAACCGCTGAAGGACCCTGCTGTTGCCCTTCCGCTTCCCTCTGACAGATTTCACTGCTGGAGCCCTTGGCAGTGTGCAAACCACCAGCCCCTAAGCCCTCCTAAGGACTGGGACCTAAGTGCAAGGCAAGGCAGCTGAGGCCAGAAGGCGCCAGTGGCGTTGCCTGCTCCTTCCTGGGAGAGCCTTAAAAGCAAGGCAAGTCTGGCAAGGCGAGGCAGAGCAGCCTCGCGCCAGGAACTCTGCCAGATCGGGCTCTGAGCAGAGCTAGAGCTCTGCCGTACTGGAGGCGCACTTAGCTCCGTGCAAGCAGGGCTTTCAACTTGACGGGCGCTGCCTCCTCTTCCCCCGAGGAGGCTCGCTTCCCTGCTGGCTGTGCCTCGCCTATCAGCGGGGGCGCAGGGGCTCCTCCAGCAGGTCTTGCCTCAGGGGCTGCTTCCCCTGAGTTGGGGCTGTGGCAGGAACCCAGACACGCAGGATCAGGCCCCAAACACCTGCACATGTCTCTGCTGGGGAGGAGAGTGCTAGGAACCTACGTCTGTCATACACTTTCTGGGCACCCAAGGATCAGCCTCCGGTGTGCGGGGCTGAAAACCCAGCCAGGGGCCCGGAGCCTGGTGCTCTCGGTGCGGCGCTGATTCTAGGCGCCTAGAAACCGCTGGAGGAGCCCTGCAGTTGCCCTTCCCTTCCCTCTGACAGAGCTCTCACTGCTGAAGCCCTTGGCAGTGTGCAACCCACCACCCCCTAAGCCCTCCCAACGACGCCTGGCACCTATGTGCAAAGGCAAGGCAATTGAGCTGAGGCAAGGAAGGCACCAGTGGCGTCTCCCAGGCTCGCTCAGACAGCTCCTTCCTGGGGAGGGAGCCTAAAAGCAAGGCAAGTCTGGCAAGGCGAGCCCCGCCGAGAGCCTCGCGCCAGAACTCTGCCAGATCGGGCTCTGAGCAGAGCTAGAGCTCTGCCGTACTGGAGGCCCACTTAGCTCCGTGCAAGCAGGGCTTTCCTTGACTGGCTCGGCTGCCTCCTCTTCTCCCGAGGAGGCTCGCTACACTGCTGGCTGTGCTCTCGCCTATCAGGCGGGGCGCAGGGCTCCTCCAGCAGGTCTTGCCTCAGGGCTGCTTCCCTGAGTTGGGCTGTGGCAGGAACCCAGACACGCAGGATCAGGCCCCAACACCTGCACATGTCTCTGCTGGGAGGAGAGTGCTAGGGAAACCTACGTCT
>NW_017197968.1:0-7862 GCF_001704415.2 Capra hircus
CCGTGGTGTGAGTCGATCCTCGGCTTGAAAGTCGAGGCAGTGCAGGGAAACAGGTTTCCCTGGAATGGACTGAGACATCTGGGGGACTCTGCGAATGGTGGCACGACACTGGAGTTCCTCTCGCCTTTCCTGTGGAGAGCGCCTCCTCTTGAATTGCGACGGGAACTCGGTGAATTCTTTTCCAGACAAACGCACACGGAAAGGATCCCACCTCTGGAGCTAAGAGGCAGAAAATGGGGCTCCTCTGAATGTGGGTGGGACTCTCGTGCTTCCTCTCGAGTGCAGACGGGTATGTCGGAGAACTTCTTGAGTTACAGCAAGGGTGTGAAGGACGCCTTTGGAAGTTCCAGAGGTTAGGTGTGATTAGCCTCAGACGCCTCAGCGGAAATGGGCCTCATCTTGCCTGGAGGGGAGAACCTCCTGGATTTTCTCGAGTTGCGGCAGGTGCTCTCGACTTATGACGGGGACCTCAGGGACCCGCTCTGGTGGACTCAGTAAAGGCCAGTCCACATGCGCGTTGCTCAGGGGGCCTCTCGGATTCCTCTCCCGTCGATGCCGGCCTAAGACCTTGTGTGAATTCGGTGCCGGAACTTGAGGATTCCTCTCCAGTGCTGACATGGATCTTGGGGTACTTCTGGAGTCTCCCAGGGGAGTCAGTCGTAGTCTCGAGTGGGGGCATGCACGTGCGATTTCCTCCAGAGCTGTAGCAGCAGTGTCACGCTTCCCTTCGCGTGGATCAAGGGATCTGTGGCTTTCCTAGAGACTTTCCCACGAGGCTTTCCCACGGGGCTTTCCCACAAGGCTTTCCCACAGGGCTGTCCCACGTGCCACCGTGGTGTGAGTCGATCCTCGGCTAGAAAGTCAAGGCAGTGCAGAGAAAACAGGTTTCCCTGGAATGGACTGAGACATTTGGGGGACTCTGCGAATGGTGGCACGACCCTTGAGTTCTCTCGCCTTTCCTGTGGAGAGCGCCTCATCTTGAGATGCGACGGGAACGCCCGGAATTCATTCCAACCACACAGGGAAAGGATCCCTCCTCTCGAGCTACGAGGCGGACACGGGGCTCCTCTGGATGTGAGCGGAGCTCTTGTGCTTCCTCTCGAGTGGAGACGGGTATGTCATGGAAATTCTTGAGTTGCAGCAAGGGTGTGAAGGACCCTTTGGAAGTTCCAGAGATTAGGTGTGATTAGCCTCTAGACGCCTCAGCGAAATGGGCCTCATCTCGCCTGGAGGGCAGAACCTCCTGGATTTTCTCGAGTTGCGGCAGGTGCTCTCGACTTACGACAGGGACCTCAGGGACCCGCTCTGGTGGCCTCAGGAAAGGCCAGTCCCCATGTGATTTGCTCGGGGGCCGCTCGGGATTCCTCTCCCATCGATGCCGGCCCTAAGACCTTGTGTGGAGTCGGTGTCGAAACTGAGAATTCCTCTGCAGTGCTGACAACACTCTTGGGGTACTTCTGAAGTCTCCCCAGGGGAGTGAGTCCTCGTCTCCAGTGGGGGTATGCACGTGCGCTTTCCTCCCGAGCTGTAGCAGCAGTGTCACGCTTTCCCTTCCCGTGGATCATAGGATCTGTGGCTTTCCCTCGAGGCTTTCCCCATGAGGCTTTCCCACGACGCTTTCCCACCAGGCTTTCCAACGAGGCTTTCCCCCAGTGATGTCCCACGTGCCACTGTGGTGTCAGTCGATCCTCGTTTGAAAGTCGAGGCAGTGCCGGGGAAACAGGCTTCCCTGGAATGGACTGAGACATCTGGGGGACTCTGGAAATGGTGACACGACCCTGGAGTTCCTCTCGCCTTTCCTGTGGAGAGCACCCCCTCTTGATATGTGACGGGAACGCCGGGAATTCTTTTCCGAACACGCAGGGAAAGGATCCCTCCTGTCGAGCTAGGAGGCGGAAACAGGGCTCCTCTGGATGTGGGCGGGACTCTCGTGCTTCCTCTCGAGTGGAGACGGGTATGTCAGGGAACTTCTTGAGTTGCAGCAAGGGTGTGAAGGGCCCTTTGGAAGGTCCAGAGGTTAGGTGTGATTAGCCTCGAGTCGCCTCTGCGGAAATGGGGCTCATCTCGTCTGGAGGGAAGAACCTCCTGGATTTTCTCGAGTTGTGGCAGGTTCTCTCGACTTATGACGGGGACCTCAGGGACTCGCTCTGGTGGCCTCAGGAAGGCCAGTCCCCATGCGAGTGGCTCGGGGGCCTCTCGGGATTTCACTCCCGTCGATGCCGGGGCCTAAGGCCTTGTGTGGAGTCGGTGCAGGAACCTGAGGATTCCTCTCCTTGCTGACATGGATCTTGGGTACTTCTGGAGTCTCCCCAGGGGAGTCAGTCCTCGTCTCGAGTGGGCGCATGCACATGCGCTTACCTCCCGAGCTGTAGCTGCAGTATCTCGCTTCCCTTCTTGTGGAGTAAGGGATCTGTGGCTTTCCCTCGAGTCTTTCCCACGAGGCTTTCCCACGAGGCTTTCCCAAAGGGCTGTCCCACATGCCACCGTTGTGTGAGTCGATCCTCGGCTTGAGAGCCAAGGTTAATGCAGGGAAAGCAGGTTTCCGTGAAATGGACTGAGACATGTGGGGGACTCTGGGAATGGTGGCACCACCCTGGAGTTCCTCTCTCCTTTCCTGTGGAGAGTGACTCCTCTTGAGACGCTATGGGAACGCCGGGAATTCTCTCCCGACAACGCAGGGAAAGGATCCCTCCTCTCGAGCTAGGAGAACGGAAACGGGGCTCCTCTGGATGTGGGCAGGCCTCTCGTGCTTCCTCTCGAGTGGAGACAGGTATGTCAGGGAACTTCTTGAGTTGCAGCAAGGACGTGAAGGACCCTTTGGAAGTTTCAGAGGTTAGGTGTGATTAGCCTTGAGATGTCTCAGCGGAAATGGGCCTCATCTCTCCTGGGAGGGGAGAACCTTCTGGATTTTCTCGAGTTGCGGCAGGTGCTCTCGACTTACGACGGGGACCTCAGTGGACCCGCTCTTGTGGCCTCAGGAAAGGCCAGTCCCCATGCGTGTTGCTTGGGGCCTCTCGGGATTCCTCTCCCGTCGATGCCCGGCCTAAGACCTTGTGTGGAGTCAGTGCCGGAACCTGAGGATTCCTCTCCAGTGCTGACATGGATCTTGGGGTACTAATGGAGTCTCCCTAGTGGAGTCAGTCCTCGTCTCGAGTGGGGGCATGCACGTGCGATTTCCTCCGAGCTGAAGCAGCAGTGTCACGCTTCCCTTCGCGTGGATCAAGGGATCTGTGTCTTTCCCTCGAGGCTTTCCCACGAGACTTTCCCACGAGGCCTTCCCACAGGGCTGTGCCACGTGCCACCTGTGGTGTGAGTCGATCCTCGGCTTGAATGTCGAGGCAGTGCAGGGAAAACAGGTTTCCCTGGAATGGAATGTGACATCCGGGGGACTCTGGGAATGGTGGCACGACCCTGCAGTTCCTCTCCCCTTTCCTTTGGAGAGCGCCTCCTCTTTGAGATGCGATATGAATGCCGGGAATTCTTTCCCGACCAAGTAGGGAAAGGATCCCTCATCTCGAGCTACGAGCCGGAAACGGAGCTCCTCTGGATGTGGCCGGGACCCTCGTGCTTCCTCTTGAGTGGAGACGGGTATGTCGGGGAACTTCTTGAGTTGCAGCATGACTGTGAAAGACTCTTTAGAAGTTCCAGAGTTCACGTGTGATTAGCCTCGAGACACATCAGTGGAAACGGGCCTCATCTCACCTGCAGGGGAGAACCTCCTGGATTTTACCGAGTTGCGGCAGGTGCTCTCGACTTACGACGGGGACCTCATGGACCCGCTCTGGTTACCTCAGGAAAGGCCAGTCCCCATGTGAGTTGCTAGAGGTCCTGTCGCTATTCCTCTCCCGTCGATGCCAGGGCCTAAGACCTTGTGTGGAGTCGGGGCCGGAACCTGAGGATTCCTCTCCAGGGCTGACATGCATCTTGGGGTATTTCTGGAGTCTCCCCAGGGGAGTCAGTTCTCGTCTCGAGTAGGGGCATGCACGTGCGCTTTCCTCCCGTGCTGTAGCAGCAGTGTCACGCTTCCCGTCGGCGTGGATTAAGGGATCTGTGGCTTTCCCTCGAGGCTTTCCCACGAGGCTTTCCCACAGGGTTGTCCACACGTGCCACCAGGTGTGAGTCGATCCTCAGCGTGAAAGTCGAAGCAGTGCAGGGAAAACAGGATCCTCTGGAATGGACTGAGACATCTGGGGGACTCTTGGAATGGTGGCACGACCCATGAGTTCCTCTCGCCTTTCCTGTGCAGTGAGCCTCCTCTTGAGATGCGTCGAAACGTCGGGAATTCTTTCCCGAGGAAGCAGGGGAAGGATCCCTCATCTCGAGCTTGGAGGAGGAAACGGAGCTCCTCTGGCGGTTGGCCGGACCCTCGTGCTTCCTCTGGAGTGGAGACGGGTATGTCGGGGAACTTCTTGAGTTTTAGCAAGGGTGTTTAGGACACTTTGGAAGTTCCAGAGTTTAGTTGTGATTACTCTCGAGACGCCGCAGAGGAAATGGGCCTCATCTCGACTGGAGCAGAGAACCTCCTGGATTTTCTCGAGTTGCGGCAGGTACTCTCGACATACGACCGTGACCTCAGGGACAGTGTAGCAGATGTGTCACGCTTTCCCGTCCCGGGGATCAAGGGATCTGTGGCTTTCCCTCGAGGCTTTCTCACAGGGCTGTCCCACATGCCACCATGGTGTGAGTGGATCCTCGGCGTGAAAGTCGAGGCAGTGCTGGGAAAACGGGTTCCTCTGAAATGGACTGAGACATCTGGGGGACTCTTGGAAATTGGTGGCACGACCCTGGAGTTCCTCTTACCTTTCCTATTGAGAACCCTTGCTCTTGAGATGCCATGGGAACGCCGAAAAATCTTTCCTGACTAAGCAGGATAGGATCCTTCATCTCGGAAACGGGGTTCCTCTGAATGTGGGCGGACCCTCGTGCTTCCTCTCGTGTGGAGACGGGTATGTCGGGGAACTTCTTGAGTTGCAGCAAGGACCCTTTTTAATTTCCAGAGGTTAGGTGTGATGAGCCTCCAGACACCTCAGAGGAAATGGGCCTCATCCCGCCTGGAGGGGAGAACCTCCTGGATTTTACCCAGTTGCGGCAGGTGCTCTCGAGTTACGACGGGTCTTCAGGGACCCGCTCTGGTGGCCTCAGGAAAGGCCATTCCTCATGCGAGTTACCAGGGGGCCTTTAGGGATTCCTCTCCCATCGATGCCGGTGCCTAAGACCTTGTGTGGAGTCGGGGCCAGACCCTGAGGATGCCTCTCCAGTGCTGACATGAATCTTTCCGTACTTCTGGAGTCTCACCAGGGGAGTCAGTCCTCATCTCGTGTGGGGGCATGCACCTGCCATTTCCTCACGACCTGCAGCAGCAGTGTCACGCTTGCCGACGTGTGGATCAAGGGATCTGTCGCTTTCCATTGAGGCTTTCCCACGAGGCTTTCCAACAGGGCTGTCCCACGTGCCACGGTGGTGTGAGTCGATCCTCGGCGTGAACGTCGAGGCAGTGCAGGGAAAACAGTTTCTTCTGGAATGGACTTAGACATCTGGGGGACTCTTGGAATGCTGGCAAGGCCCTGGAGTTCCTCTCGTCTTTCCTGTGGAGAGCGCCTCCTCTTGAGATGCGACGGGAAGGCCGGGAATTCTTTCCCGACGACGAAGGGAAAGGATCCCTCTTCTCGAGCTACGAGGCGGAAACGGGGCTCCGCTGGATATGGGCGGGAACCCTCGTCCTTCCTCTCGAGTGGATATGGGTATGTCGGAGAACTTCTTGACTTGGCAGCAAGGGTGTGAAGGACCCCTTGGAAGTTCCAGAGGTTAGGTGTGATTAGCCTCGAGACGCCTCAGCGGAAATGGGCCTCATCTCGCCTGGAGGGGAGAACCTCCTGGATTTTCTCGAGTTGCGGCAGGTGCTCTCGAGTTACGACGGAGACCTCAGGGACCCGCTCTGGTGACCTCAGGAAAGGCCAGTCCCCATGCGAGGTGCTAGGGGGCCTCTCAGGATTCCTCTCCGGTCGATGCCGGGGACTAAGACCTTGTGTGGAGTCGGGACCGGAACCTGAGGATTCCTCTCCAGTGCTGACATGGATCTTGGCGTACTTCTGGAGTCTCCCAAGCTTGCGTCAGTCCTCGGCTCGGAGTGGGGTCATGCACGTGCGCTTTCCTCCCGAGCGGTAGCAGCAGTGTCACGCTTCCCTTCTCGTGGATCAAGGAATCTGTGGCTTTCCCTGGAGTCTTTCCCATGAGGCTTTCCCACAAGGCTATTCCACTTGCCACCATGGTGTGAGTCGATCCTCGGCGTGAAAGTCGAACCAGTGCAGGGAAAACAGGAACCTCCTTCCCCACAGTAGGGGATACACTGTCCCCTTGGGCGGGTATCTCCAGGGCACTCCGCGCTGGGGGGTTGCCCGCGGAGGTGCGGGGCCTCAGGCTCCACGTGAGAAAAGCCCCAAATGGCATTAGCTGCCAGTCCAGACGCTGGCCCCTCAGGTCTCTGGCCGGAGCCTTGGGCTCCAGGCAACTCAAACCCTCGGGGGTGGCACTCTGGGACTGCTGTAGGGAAAGGATGCCAAGAGCCCACGGAGGAGTTGGGGAGGGGGCATGGGGGAAACGGAGGCGAGGACAGCGAGGGATCTAGGTGGAGGCGCTGGAGAGAGCGTCTGGTGTCCCGGAATGCCTCGGAGGAGCCAGCGGGGGACAGTCGAGGACCAGGGACCTGTGGAATGTGAAAAGGCGGGAAATCTCAGAGCAAGGCAGGCTGGGAAAGGGGGCGTTGGTGGCCAATTCAAAGGGACCTAGGGGCGTTTCCTGGGCGGTGAGTTCCCTTGGCACTGCTGAGGGCCCCTGATTGATCCACTCGGGGTTGAACCCACCCCCAGCTGCGAGGGAGGGCCACAAACCAAAGCCCCCGAACTGCCCGCCCACCCCAACGGGGATCTTGGCGTCCAGGGCACAGCCGTGCCCGGGAAAAGCCCACTCGCTCCACGGGACTCCGTCCAGGGTCTCTGCTTGGAAAAGAGGCCAGGGGGCCCCCTCCATCTACCCACCCAAACCCTATTGACGTCAATGGTGGCGGAGACGCGCTCCCGTTCTCCAGAGTCCTGAGCTGCTGGGTCCCGCCCACTCGGCCAGCAGTCTGCAGCGTGCCCGTGTGCCTCTCCCACCATGGCTTCGTCCGGCTCCTCCAGCACCTCAAGCGGTACGTCCCTCGGTCCCTGTGGTCGGATCACATCTCAGGGGATTTGCGGGTGGCCTGGGCAAGGGCTCTCGCCAATGTGTTGACCCCCCTCCCACCGAGAACGGCTGGGACCCATCGCCAGGCCCGGGGTTCCGAGGCGTCAGGTGTGCCAAATTCGGAGGGCGTGGCATCGTTCGTTCATCTTGCTCCTTTGGCACACACATGGCTTCTCTCCGTTCTCTTTTCTGGGAAGACAGTGTTGTTTCAGGGGGCGTGCTGCGGGGGCGGGGCCGGGGTTGGGGGGTGGTGGGAGCGGGTGCTTTGCTGGGATGAGGCCCTTTATCCTCACATCTTCATGTGGGAATGGGAGTCGGGGAGCTCTGTGGCCTTGCTGCCTTCAGTGGCTTCCTCTGCACAGGGGCCTAGTGGCTTCTGCCTTTTGTCAGGCGTTACGGGGTTTGGGCGTCGCTTTGGTGGCCTTGGCCTTTGCCTTGGCCTGGGCCTTGGCCTTGCCTTTGGCGTTGCCGTTGCCCTTGCCTTGGTCTTGGGCTTGGCCTTGCCCTGCCCTTGAACTTGAACTTGAACCTTGACTTGACCTTGACCTTGAACTTTGGGCTTGACCTTGAACTTGAACTTGACCTTGACCTTGACTTGAACTTGAACTTGGGCTTGACCTTCAACTTCAACTGAACTTGAA
>NW_017197969.1:0-7862 GCF_001704415.2 Capra hircus
TCCAGCTCCTCTTTGCGAGTGAATAAGATGATCATATACTTCATGGCTGCTTCCCCAAACAAAGCCTTGACCAGCTCCACGGTTTGCTGCTCTTCCTGTGTGTAGCGGCCCAGCCTCAGGACCAAGACGATGGCATGAGGCCCGGGACAGGAGGCGAGGACACATCGGCAGATTTCCCTGCAGGTTCGTGTTCAGGCTCTTCTTGGTGTCGAAGAGCCCTGGGGTGTCAACAACAATTAGTTCTCTCCCCTTCCATTTCCGGGATGCTTTCTGACAATCTTTAGTAACAGCTTCGGCAGCAATCTTAGACTCGAAGACCTTTTCCCCGAGGATGGTGTTTGCAGTTCCACTTTTCCCACTTCCGGTCTTTCCGACCAGCACGATCCTCAGAGTTTTATACTGGACATTAGCTGTACAGTGTGGGCAAGTCAGCTATGGTTTTCCAGGAAAAGAAAAAATATATATTTAGATAAAGTTGAAACCATTCCCAACCCTTTCTTACTCTCCTGAATCTATAAAATCATTCCAAGTTTTCTAAACGGGCAAAGCTGTATTTCTTGTAGGATTCCCTCCCAAATATCTTCTACATATTATTCTAGTTCCCATTGCATCGCTTTCTTGTGTTGCTGTGATAAAAGCAGTGATTTCCATTTTAAAATCTGTTTTTATCTTGTTGTTTTTTTTTTTTTTTCTCACTGTTTTTATGTCTAAAATGGAGATGGAAATGGCAACCCACTCCAGTATCCTTGCCTGGAAAATCCCAGGGACACAGGAGCCTGGTGGGCTGCAGTCCATGGTGTTGCAAAGAATCAGACATGACGTGGCAACTAAACAACAACAAAAATACTATACATGTTGATCTGGAGGAAGTCTGATTTTGTTTAAGATACCAAATCTGAGGAATCCTGGTGGAAGAAGTTAGCATCTTATCCTATGAAAGACTGTTCATTAAAAAGCTCTAACAATCTGGACACAAATGGAAAGAAAGGGTAGATGGAAGAGAGAGCACAACAGTCCCCTATGGGGACTCCTCCAACAAAGGAAAAGCTTATTAATATTGACCTCATTAAAAACATAAAATTGAAGGAAACCAGTGGTAATGGAAGAAATTATAGAGAAAGTAGTGGAAGGGCTCCCATCAAACAGCATAAATCCCAGACAGTTTCACAGGAGAATTCTATTAAACTCTCGGTGACCAGAGAATCCCAATTTTACTTAAATTATTTCGGAATATAAAGGAAAAAGGTAAACCTTCAAATCCTTTCTAAGAAGTAAACGTAACTGTGAGCTGCCAAACTGACAAAGATTGTACCAGAAAAGAAAACTACTTACGAATCTCATTTATGAGTACCAATGTTGTTATTATACTCAGTTGCCTAGTTGTATCTGATGATTTGCTACCTCATGGACTGTAGCCCACCAGGCACCCAGCTCATGGAATTCTCTGGACAAAAATACTGGAGCAGGTTGCTATTTCCTACTCCAAAATTCAGTTGGAGATCTTCCCGACCCAGGGACCAAAATGGAGTCTCTTGCATCTCCTGCATTGGCAGGCAGATTCTTTACCACTGTGCTACCTGGGAAGCTCTATGAATACCAACAGAAAATCCTAATAAAACATTAGCAAAAATAGAATCAGACAACATTTGAAAAAGGGTTCAATTCTGACCAAGCGGGATTTACTCTAGAAAACTAGAGTCAGGGGGAGGGTCAATGAGAGGAAAATCATTAATACAACCCATCAATAGCCATTCATTGTAAAAAAAAAAAAAAAAGTTCTATAAAATATGAATTGACACATACTTTCTTATCTCTCTACTCCTCTTGAGAGGCAGAAACTTACTTAATGGGAAATACTTTGTCTCTAAAACTAAAACCATCTCCACCTAACTTTCACATGATATTTGAGAAATCTGTCAATACAAAGAAATATATTTGTTATAGGAATAAACAGTATTGAGAATTAGAAATAGAACAAAAGAGGAGGTCAGAATATAAATAATATGGAAAACCCCTTAGGGTATTGGCACACAAATCAGGGAAAAAACATAGAAAATCTAGACAAACACTTGTTAGTTTAGGGAAATTTAGTGTATAACAAACCCAACATTCCACACCAGTGAAGAATTGGTTTGAATATTTTAAAAAGTATAAAATTGGGTTCATTCCTCACATCAACCCGAGAAATGTACCAAATGCATCCGATTTTTGTTAAAAAATTAAACTGTATACTGCTAGAAATGAAATGTTTTTAAATGAAACTTCATAACTTCCTCAAATATATGACTGAAGACATTATTTGGACCTCCTCCCTAACATTTCTTAGTTTTTCTTCGTAGTCCATCATTAGCAATTAAATTTTTCTCACTTTTTCCCACATACTCTTCTTGCATTCCTGAGCACACTCTTCTTCCACCCTTACAATCTGTATTTCTAAGTGATCAGTGTAGATTTTCTTCAAGACTTCCTCCTTTCTCTTTCTTACCTCCGTGCCCTTGTGTGCAGGGTTGGTAAAGTAAGCTCCTTGGTTGTCCTGTACCATCTTGTCTATCAGCTCCACCAGCTCCTGCACCTGAGCTTCCTTCTCAGCCTGGTCTGTCCTGTTACTGAAGACACAGTATCGGTCTCCACACTCCTTGATGAGGCTTTGTATCTTTTTCAGCTCCCTCACATAGTCCCTCAGGCTCTTGTCCTCTTTGTGAGTGACCAAGATGATCATGTACTTCATGGCTGCTTCCCCAAACAGATTCTTGATCAATGTCAAGGTTTGCTGCTCTTCCTGTGTGTAGCAGCCCAGCTGTATGACCAAAATGATGGCGTGGAGTCCGCGTGGGGAGGTAAAGAGATATTCTTTAATTTCATTTAAGATAGCTTTCTGGCTCTCCTATGTGTAGAAGAGCCCTGGGGTATCAATAATGAGAAGGTCTCTCCCTTTCCATTTTTGGGATGCTTCCTGACAACTTTTGGTAATAAATTGGGCAGGAATCTTAGAGTCGAATACTTGTTCCCCAAGGATGATGTTTGCAGTCACACTTTTTCCACTTTCCGTCCTCCCAACCAGCATGATCCTCAGGGCATTGTCCTTGGCACCTGCCATGCTCACACTAGGCTGTGGCGTGTAGGCAAGCCAACTATGGTTTACAAAGAAAAGAAAAAGATATATTTAGTTAAAGTTGAAATCATTCCCAACCTTCCTTATTTGTTGTTGTCCTATATACCTCATTCCAAGCCTTCTAAGTTGGGTGAAGTTGTATTTCTAGGGATTCCCTCCCTGATAACTTCTACTTATCATTCTAGTTCCTATTGCATCCCTTTCTTGTGTTGCTGTGATGAAAGCAGTGCTTTTCATTTTAAAATATTTGTTTTTTTTCTTTTTAACTACTTTCATTTTCAAGTAACAAAATCCTATACATTTTGTTGCAGAGCAGGTTCCATTTTGCTCAAGGAATCCTGGTGAAGCAGTTAACCTCCTATTCTATGAAAAGTTGTTTATTAAAAGCACTAACAATCTGGACACCAAGGGAAAGAAAGTGTGGATGGAGGAGAGAGCTCAACAGTCCCCTACAGTGACTCTCAACACAAAGAAAAACTACCATTTGGTGAGACGTGTGAAAATTGTCCTGAAGTTTGTGTATGCCACACAGAGCTAAAGTAATCCTATTTTCTCATACTTCACAGAGAAAGGAAGATAAATTTGATATTCTTGTTCTAAAAAAATACACTAGTGTTTGCAAACAATAATTGATTGCTTATGATATATAGTAATAAAAAGTGTTTGAAGTGGGATTGATGGCCATCTGGCTTGGTATTTTAGACAATAATCCTTCATCAGTTGAAAAAATAGATCCAATAAGGTCTAAATTTTAAACTGTGTACATATTTTGTAGGTAATGAGAGATTATCAATATTGACCTCATTAGAGACATAAAATTGAAGTAAATCATGAAGTGATCATAGAAGAAATGATAAAGTAGTCAAAATTGTTGTCATTCAATCACCAAGTCAAGTCCAACTCTTTGCGACCTGTGGACTGTAGGATGCCATGTTCCTCTATCCTCCATTACCTCCTGGAGTTTGCTTAAATTCATGTCCACTGAGTCCCGTGATGCTATCTAACCATCTGATCCTCTGTTGGTCCCTTTTCCTTTTGTTCATTCTTTCCCAGCACCAGGGTCTTTTCCAATGGATTGGCTCTTCAACATCAGGTGGCCCAAGTATTGGAGCTTCAGCTTCAGTATCAGCCCTTCCAATGAATATTCAGGGTTGATTTTCTTTAGGACTGACTGGTTTGATTGCCTTATTGTCCAAGGGACTCTCAAGTGTCTTCTCCAGCACCACAATTTGAAAGCATCAATTCTTCAGTGCTCAGCCTTCTTTATGGCCAACTCTCACATTTGTACCTGACTATTGGAAAAACCATAGCTTTGACTATATGGACCTTTGTTGGCAAGTGATGTCTCTATTTTTTAATATGCTGTCTAGGTTTGTCATAGCTTTCCTTCTTAGGAGCTAGTGTCTAATTTCATGACTGCAGTCACTGCAGTGATTTTGGAGCCCAAGAAAAGAAAATCTGTCAGTGCTTCCACTTTTTCCCTTCTATTTTCCAGGAAGTGATGGGACCTGGTGCCATGATCTTAGTATTTTGAATGCTGAGTTTCAAATCAACTTTTTCACTCTCCTCTTTCACCCTCATCAAGAGGCTCTTTAGTTCCTCTTCACTTTCTGCCATAAGGGTGGTGTCATCTGCATATTTGAGGTTATTGATATTTCTCCCCAAATCTTGATTCCAGCTTGTGATTCATCCAACCCAACATTTCTCATGATGTACTCTGTGTGTAAGTTAAACAAAAAGGGTGACAATATTTAGCTTTGTACTCCTTTCCCGATTTTGGACCAGTCAGTTGTTCCATGTCCAGTTCTGTTGCTTCTTGAGCTGCATACAGGTTTCTCAAGAGATAAGTAAAGTGATCTAGTACTCCCATCTTTTTAAGAATTTTTGACACTTTTTTTGTGACCCACACAAAAGTCAAAGGTGTTCATTCAAGTGCATCAGTCTCAATGGTTTCACAGGAAATTCTGCTACCCTCAGAATCAAAATTTTTTACCTAAGTTATCCAGGATATAAGGAAATAAAGGAAACCTTCAAATTCTAAAAAGTA
This sequence comes from Capra hircus, assembly GCF_001704415.2. Lineage (NCBI taxonomy): Eukaryota > Metazoa > Chordata > Mammalia > Artiodactyla > Bovidae > Capra > Capra hircus. The sequence continues at coordinate 5,160 of NW_017197969.1, forward strand.
AATGTAACTTTGAGCTGCAAAGCTGACAAAGTCTGTATATAAAAAATCTAGTTATATATCTCATTTATGAATGTCAGTTCAAAAATCCTAATAAAATATTAGCAGAATCTTAAATTTTTAAAAGAGTTCAATCTTTACCAAGTGGGATTTATTCTAGAAAACTAGAGCAAGGGAGAAGGTTCAATAAGAGGAAAATCATTAATATAATCTACCAATAGTCATTCATGGTAAAAACATTCTATAAAATATGAATTGGCTTATACTTTCTTATCTATTTCTCTACTCACCTACTTATTTAATGGGAAATATTTCATTACTAAAACTAAAACCATCTCCACCTCACTTTCCCATGGTATTTGAGAAATCTGCCAATGCAAAGAGAAGAAGAAGTAATTATAATGAGAATAAGAAAAAGAACAAAGAGGGAAGCCAGAATGTAAATAATATGGAAAATCCCCTTAGAGTACTGGCATGCAAATAGAAAAATCAATGGAAGAAAACAGAAAATCTAGAAAAACACTCATTTGCCTAGGAAAATTTAGTATATAATAAAAGCAATATCCTATATCAGTGGAGAGAAGATGGACATTGTAATTGAATAATCATTTTAAAGCGTACAAAAGTGGATTCTTCCCTTGTGTCAACCAAAGAAATATACCAAATGCATCAGATATTTGTTAAAAAATTGAACTATGTACTACTGGAAGAAAATAGACAAATTCTTTCAAAACCTGAGAGTGAGGAAAATTTTTAACTTACTGAAAGCACAGATGGAATATGGAATCCAATTGACAAAGTTGACCTCAAATATCCAGTTACAGGTCCAGAGCTTTGGAAGTCACTACTCCATCCAAAGAATAAGTCAAAAGCTGAACAGACTGAAAAATCAACTCTTCTTAAATCCTTAACAGATTCCTATAAAGACACAGGGCAAAGTGATGCCCCCTAGACTGGAGAACAGACAGGCGAATACAGGGAGTCATGGCTAAGTTGAGCAGAGACTGACTCACCATGGACACTATGCTGGGGCAGGAAAACCTAGGGTGTGACTGACATTGCTTGACAGTCAGGATGACCCATTCATAGAGTGACCCCACACTTTTGTGTGTTTTAATCCTGGAAGTGCCACCAGGTTCTTATAGTACATATCCAAAAAATTCCCTGGTGCTTTCTGCAGGGGGGGAAAGAAACCGCTTTGATACAGGACAGGGTATCTTGTTCTTCTCAAAAGGCCTGCCTTCAGAGGAAAGCAGTTAACCTGAGTCTGACCTTCTGGGGTTTTATCAGAGCCTAACTCACTAACCACCAAAACAGAGCTGCAGAACTTACACAGGACTGAGAAATAAATACTTGGAGGGTACAAACAGAAACTTATATGCACCAGGACACCGGAGAAACGAGCAGTGACACCACAAAAAACTGACCAAGACATGTCCAGGAGTCTCCAGCTGAGGTGTGGGTCAGTGGTGGCCTGCTGCAGGGTTGGGGGCACTGTACTGTACGTAAATGAATAGCATCTTTTAAAGGAGGTTGCCATTATCTTCGTTACCTCCACCATAGTTTCAGTTCAGTTCAGTTCAGTCACTCAGTTGTGTCCGACTCTTTGCAACCCCATGAATCGCAGCACACCAGGCCTCCCTGTCCATCACCAACTCCCGGTTTCACTCAGACTCATGTCCATCAAGTCAGTGATGCCATCCAGCCATCTCATCCTCGGTCATCCCCTTCTCCTCCTGCCCCCAATCCCTCCATCAGAGTCTTTTCCAATGAGTCAACCTTCTCATGAGGTGGCCAAAGTACTGGAGTTTCAGCTTCAGCATCATTCCTTCCAAGAAATCCCAGGGCTGATCTCCTTCAGAATGGACTGGGTTGGATCTCCTTGCAGTCCAAGGGACTCTCAAGAGTACTCTCCAACACCACAGTTCAAAAGCACCAATTCTTCGGCCCTCAGCCTTCTTCACAGTCCAACTCTCACATCCATACATGACTATTGGAAAAACCATAAACTTGACTACGGGAAAAACCATAGCCTTGACTAGACGGACCTTAGTCAGCAAAGTAATGTCTCTGTTTTTGAATATTCTATCTAGGTTGCTCATAACTTTTCTTCCAAGGAGTAAGCGTCTTTTAATTTCATGGCTGCAGTCACCATCTGCAGTGATTTTGGAGCCCCAAAAATAAAGTCTGACACTGTTTCCACTGTTTCTCATCTATTTCCCATGAAGTGATGGACCGGATGCCATGATCTTCGTTTTTTCTGAATGTTGAGCTTTAAGCCAATTTTTTCACTCTCCTCTTTTACTTTCATCAAGAGGCTTTTTAGCTCCTCTTCACTTTCTGCCATAAGGGTGGTGTCATCTGCATATCTGAGGTTATTGATATTTATCCTGGAAAGCTTGATTCCAGCTTGTGTTTCTTCCAGTCCAGCGTTTCTCATGATGTATTCTGCATAGAGTTAAATAAGCAGGGTAACAATAATAGCTTTGACATACTCCTTTTCCTATTTGGAACAAGTCTGTTGTTCCATGTCCAGTTCTAATTGTTGCTTCCTGGCCTGCACACAGATTTCTCAGAGGCAGGTCAGGTGGTCTGGCATTCCCATCTCTTGAAGAATTGTCCACAGTATGTTGTGATCACAGAGTCAAGGCTTTGGCATAGTCAATAAAGCAGAAATAGATGTTTTTCTGGAACTCTCTTGCTTTT
>NW_017197970.1:0-19870 GCF_001704415.2 Capra hircus
GGGAGGGCTCCCACACTCACAGGCAAATCAAAGCAACTTCCAAGTGAGTCAGCTCTTCACATCAAGTGGCCAAAGTATTGGAGTTTCAGGTTCAGTATTAGTCCTTCCAATGTATATTCAGACCTGATTTCCTTTAGGATGGAGTGGTTGCGTCTCTTGTAGTCTAACCTACAAGCACTTCTTCAACACCACAGTTCAAAAAAGCATCTAATTTTCAGCTGTCACTTTCTTTATAGTACATCTTTCATATCCATCCATGACATATGGAAAAACCATAGCCTTGACTGGATGGATCTTTGTTGGCAAAGCAACGTCTCGGCTTTTTAATATGCTGTCTAGTTTGGTCATCACTTTTCTTCCAAGTCATAAATATGTTTTAAGTTCATGGAGGCAGACATCACCTGCAGTGATTTCCAAGCCCCCCAAAATAGTCTGCTGCTGTTCCAATGTGTTCCCATCTATTTGCCATGAAGTGATGAGACTGGATGCAATGATTTTAGTTTTCTGAATGCTGAGCTTTAAGCTAACTTTTTCACTCTCCTCTTTCACTTTCATCAGGAGACTCTTTAGTTCTTCTTCACTTTCTGCCATAAAGGGTGGTGTCATCTGCATATCTGAGATTCTGATATTTCTCCCAGCAATCTGGATTCCAGCATGTGCTTCCTCCAGCCCAGTGTTTCTCATGATGTACTCTGCATATAAGTTAAATAAGCAGGGTGACAATACACTGCCTTGACATATTCCTTTTCCTATTTAGAACCAGTCTGTTGTTCCATGTCCAGTTCGAACTGTTTCTTCCTGACCTGCATACAGGTTTCTCAAGAGACAGGTCAGGTGGTCTGGTATTCCATCTCTTTTCAGAATTTTTCCCAGTTTATTGTGATCCACACAGTCAAAGGCTTTGGCATAGTCAATAAAGCAGAAATAGATGTCTTTTTTTCTGGAACTCTCTTGCTTTTTCAATGATCCAGTGGATGTTGGCAGTTTGATCTCTGGTTTCTCTGCATGTTTTAAATCCCTCTTGAACATTTGGAAGTTCACAGTTCATGTGAACTTGGAGAATTTTGAGCATTACTTTACTAGTGTGTGAGATGAGTGCAATTGTGCAGCAGCTTGAATATTCTTTGTCATTGCCTTTCTTTGGGATTGGAATGAAAACTGACCTAATGACTAGATGTTTTCAATTGCATATGCTGAAAGAACTGGCTGTGCAGTTTTGAAGAAAAAAAAATCATTTTAACCCATTTTCTCTGAAGTGCAAGGCATATCATGGCCATCCCTGAATCATAAAGTCACCTTTTCTTTATGTAGTTATAGTTTCATGCCTAAATTATAGCCAACTCATGCTCAAATTGACTCTGATGTCAGGGGCAGATCACTAATAAAAAGCTTGGATTGTCCCTCTGGAGGAAAGTGAGATCTTGTCCCACGAGAAGAATCTGAAGGTTAAGGAACTTGCAAGAGTGGGGAAAGCTTAGTCCATCCTACATGTACCAAAATCTTAAATAAGGCTTATTTGCTTTACCGAAGTAAACAAACAGATGATGAAAACAATTATAAATCAATGAAAGGTAAAGAAACTCATAGTCTGTTATCAAAAATTGCATTCTAAGAAACTTGTTCTCTTAACCTAGAGAGGAGACTAAATTCCATCTGGTACCAGCTTACAGAAGACAAACAAACAAACAAACAAATTATCGGTAAGCTTAAAAAATGTATATTCCATATATCTTGAAGTAGCAGTTTTCTGCAAAGGCATCAGTGTGAAATCATAGAGACATGGTTAAAACCTGATTAAATAGAAATTGACAATGTAATCGGTCACTGCTGCGACTTGAAATGCTTTCATATGATAACTGGAATTATAACTGACAGCATTGACCAGGACATATCAGATTTTCACGGATGTCAGATAATTTCTAGATATCTATATTAGGAACTGAAGGAATCTTTGAACCTAGGAAAGAAAACAACAGTCTCAAAGGCCTTGCTGAATATCTATCAGCAAGGAATGTCTTTGCAAGGATCGCAAAATGAAGGGAAAATACACCGACCTGCCTCTGCAACTTCGGTCTCTGAGCAGATCTGGAGGTCTCCCTTTGTATAAGCTAACCTGTTCCTTCCAAATAGAGGTTTGCAACACAAACAAGTGGCCGCCTATTCTTCCTCGAAGGAGGATCTCTTTCCCCACATCCTGCGAACTCCCTTTCCCAGCCTCCAGGAAAAGCGCGTTCTTGCAGTTCCTTTCAGAAAATCCTATGGACGGAGAAGCCTGGTAGGCTGCAGTCCGTGGGGTCGCTGAGGGTCGGACACGACTGAGCGACCTGCACTTTCATTTTCACTTTCATGCATTGGAGAAGGCAATGGCAACCCACTTACTGTTCTTTGCCTGGAGAATCCCAGGGACGGGGGAGCCTAGTGGGCTACCGTCTATGGCGTCGCACAGAGTCGAACACGACTGAAGCAACTTAGCAGCAGCAGCAGCAGCCAGTTCCTTTCTTAGGGGCAGTTATCCCTGAGATTGGGACCTGGAAAGGCAGAGCCACCTCCACACACACGTCTTTTCTGTCCCCTTTCCTCTGGAGGAGAGCTCTAGTGAGCCTAGGTCTGTCAGGAAAATTCTTGGCTTTGACGGGATCCCACCCAGTGTGTGAACCTGCATACCCGACCTAGGGGCCACAGGGCACCTGTTTTGCTCGAGTGGGTCCTGGAGGGGTGCAGCATAGCAAGAGCTTAAAAATCCATCCAAATTTGTCTTTTTTTTTTAACCTCGGAGAGAACGAGTTTGCTCCACCTCCACCCTTTGGCAGTGTGGAGGGAAGAGGGCACCACCCTCTCCCAAAGGGGACATAGGGCCTACCAGGAGAGAAAGGCCCCTTGAGGAGCTGAGCCCAGGTAGGCAGCCAGTGATGTCAAGCACACTCCCGCTGCTTGCTTCTTCATGGGCCACTCCCACGATCTGCTAGGAATGTCTTTGCAAGGATCTCAAAGGGAAGGGGAGATACATGGCCCTGTCTCTGGAACTTCAGTCCTCTGAGCAGATCTGGAGGTCTTGAGTTGTATAAGCAAACCTGTTCCTTCCAAATAGAGGCTTGCCAAACACACCCCCGGTGGTTGCCTCTTCTTCCCCGCAAGAAGTCTTTCTTCCCCACATGCTGCGAACTCCCTGTCCCAACCTCCAAGAATAGCGCTTCTTGCCATTCCTTTCTTAGAGGCAGTTATCCCTGAGCTTGGGGGCCGTAGGGAGTAGCCCCACACTCACAGGGAAAGGCAAAGACTCCTCCATACATCTCCTCTATCCCCTTTGCTCTGGAGGAGAGCTCTAGTGAGCTAGGTCTTTCAGGAAAATTCTTGGCTTGGACAGGATCTCACCCTGTTGTGAACCTGCATACCCAACCAGGGGCCACAGAGCACCTGTTTCAGTAAAGTGGGCCCTGAAAGGGTGCAGCCTAGCAAGAGCTTGAAAACCCATTCAATTGCTGTTTTTGTACCTCTGACAGAGCGAGCTTGGCTCCACCCTTTGGCAGTGAGGAGAAAAGAGGCATGACACCCTCCCCAAGGGACATGGGGCCTATTCGAGAGGAAAGGCCCCTTGTGGAGATGAGGCCAGGAAGGCACACAGTCGTGTCAAACACACTCCCACTGCTTGCTTCTTCAGGGGCACTCCCGCTATCAGCTAGGAATGTCTTTGCAATGATCACAAAGGGAAGGGGAGATACAGGGCCCTGCTTCTGGACCTCCGGTGCTCTGAGCAAATCTCGAGGTCTCCCGTTGTTGGTCAAGGTCCAAGGTCAAGTTCAAGTTCAAGGTCAAGTTCAAGTTCAAGTTCAAGTTCAAGGTCAAGTTCAAGTTGAAGTTCAAGTCAAGTTCAAGTTTCAAAGTCAAGCGTCAAGGTCAAGTTCAAGTTCAAGGTCAAGTTCAAGTTCAAGTTCAAAAGTTCAAATTCAAGTTCTAGGTCAAGGTCAAGTTCAAGTTGAAGTTCAAGGTCAAGTTCAAGTAAAGTCAAGTCAAGTTCAAGGTTCAAGGTCAAGTTCAGTAGTTCAAGGTCAAGGTCAAGTCAAGTTCAAGTCAAGTTCAAGTTCAAGTTCAGTTCAAAGGTCAAGTTCAAGTTCAAGTGAAGTTCAAGTTCAAGGTCAAGGTCAAGTTCAAGTTCAAGGTCAAGGTCAAGGCAATTTCAAGTTCAAAGTCAAGGTCAAGGTCAAGTTCAAGGTCAAGGTCAAGTTCAACTTCAAGGGCAGGCAAGGCCAAGCCCAAGACCAAGGCAAGGGCAAGGGCAAGGGCAAGGCCCAGGCCAAGGCAAAGGCCAAGGCCACCAAAGCGAAGCCCAAACCCCGTAACGCCTGACAAAAGGCAGAAGCCACTAGCCCCTGTGCAGAGGAAGCCACTGAAGGCAGCAAGGCCACAGAGCTCCCCGACTCCCATTCCCACAGGAAGATGTGAGGATAAAGGGCCTCATCCCAGCACAGCACCCGCTCCCACCACCCGCAACCCCGGCCCCCCCCCCGCAGCACGCCCCCTGAAACAACACTGTCTTCCCAGAAAAGAGAACGGAGAAGCCATGTGTGTGCCAAAGGAGCAAGATGAACGAACGATGCCACGCCCTCCGAATTTGGGCACACCTGACGCCTCGGAACCCCGGGCCTGGCCGATGGGTCCCAGCCGTTCTCGGGTAGGAGGGGGGTCAACACATTGGCCGAGAGCCCTTGCCCAGGCCACCCGCAAATCCCCTGAGATGTGATCCGACCACAGGGACCGAGGGCAAACGTACCGCTTGAGGTGCTGGAGGAGCCGAACCAAGCCATGGTGGGAGAGGCACACGGGCACGCTGCAGACTGCTGGCCGAGTGGGCGGGGACCCAGCAGCTTAGGACTCTGGAGAACGGGAGGCGTCTCCGCCACCATTGACGTCAATAGGTTTGGGTGGGTAGATGGTGGGCGTCGCCCCTGGCCTCTTTCCAAGCAGAGACCCTGGACGGGAGTCCCGTGGAGCGAGTGGGCTTTTCCCGGGCACGGCTGAGCCCTGGACCGCCAAGATCCCCGTTGGGGTGGGCGGGCAGTTCGCGGGCTTTGGTTTGTGGCCCTCCCTCGCAGCGGGGGGTGGGATCAACCCCCGGGTGGATCAATCAGGGGCCCTCAGCAGTGCCAAGGGAGCTCACCGCCCAGGAAACGCCCCAAGGTCCCTTTGAATTGGCCACCAACGCCCCCTTTCCCAGCCTGCCTTGCTCTGGGATTTCCCGCCTTTTCACATTCCACAGGTCCCTGGGCCCTCGACTGTCCCCCGCTGGCTCCTCCGAGGCATTCCGGGACACCAGACGCTCTCTCCAGCGCTTCCACCTAGATGCCTCGCTGTCCTCGCCTCCGTTTGCCCCCATGCCCCCTCCCCAACTCCTCCATGGGCTCTTGGCATCCTTTCCCTACAGCAGTCCCAGAGTGCCACCGCCGAGGGCTTTGAGTTGCCTGGAGCCCAAGGCTCCGGCCAGAGACCTGAGGGGCCAGCGTCTGGACTGGCAGCTAATGCCATTTGGGGCTTTTCTCACGTGGAGCCTGAGGCCCGCACCTCCGCGGGCAACCCCCCAGCGCGAGTGCCCTGGAGACACCCGCCCAAGGGGACAGTGTATCCCCTACTGTGGGGAAGGAGGTTCCTGTTTTCCCTGCACTGGTTCGACTTTCACGCCGAGGATCGACTCACACCATGGTGGCAAGTGGAATAGCCCTGTGGGAAAGCCTCATGGAAAGACTCCAGGGAAAGCCACAGATTCCTTGATCCACGAGAAGGGAAGCGTGACCACTGCTGCTACCGCTCGGGAGGAAAGCGCACGTGCATGACCCCACTCGAGCCGAGGACTGACGCAAGCTTGGGAGACTCCAGAAGTACGCCAAGATCCATGTCAGCACTGGAGAGGAATCCTCAGGTTCCGGTCCCGACTCCACACAAGGTCTTAGGCCCCGGCATCGACCGGGAGAGGAATCCCTGAGAGGCCCCCTAGTACCTCGCATGGGGACTGGCCTTTCCTGAGGTCACCAGAGCGGGTCCCTGAGGTCTCCGTCGTAACTCGAGAGCACCTGCCGCAACTCGAGAAAATCCAGGAGGTTCTCCCCTGCAGGCGAGATGAGGCCCGTTTCCACTGAGGTGTCTCGAGGCTAATCACACCGTGAACTCTGAACTTCTAAAGAGTCTTTCACAGTCATGCTGCAACTCAAGAAGTTCCCCGACATACCCGTCTCCACTCAAGAGGAAGCACGAGGGTCCCGGCCACATCCAGAGGAGCTCCGTTTCCGGCTCGTAGCTCGAGATGAGGGATCCTTTCCCTACTTGGTCGGGAAAGAATTTCCGGCATTCCCATCGCATCTCAAGAGGAGGCGCTCTCCAAAGGAAAGGGGAGAGGAACTGCAGGGTCGTGCCACCATTCCAAGACTCCCCCAGATGTCTCAGTCCATTCCATAGGAACCTGTTTTCCCTGCACTGCCTCGGCTTTCACGCCGAGGATCGATTCACACCACCCGAGACACGTGGGACAGCCCTGTGGAGAGCCTCGTGGGAAAGACTCGAGGGAAAGTCACAGATCCCTTGGTCCACGCAAGCAGAAGCGTGACACTGCTGCTACAGCATGGGAGGAAAGGGCACGCTCATGCCCCCACTCGAGACGAGGCCTGAATCCCCTGGGGAGACTCCAGAGGTAGCCCAAGATCCATGTCAGCACTGGAAAGGAATCCTCAGGTTCCGGTACCGACTGCCACACAAGGTCTTAGGCCCCGACATCGACAGGAGAGGAATCCCGAGAAGCCCCCGAGCAACTCGCATGGGGACTGGCCTTTCCTCAGGCCACCAAAGCGGGTCCTTGAGGTCCAGGTCGTAAGTCGAGAGCACCTGCCGCAACTCGAGAATATCCAGGAGGTTCTCCCCTCCAGGTGAGCTGAGGCCCATTTCCGCTAAGGCGTCACGAGGCTAATCACACCTAAACTTTCGAACTTCCAAAGAGTCCTTCACACCTTGCTTCAACTCAAGAAGTTCCCCGACATACCCGTCTCCACTTGAGAGGAAGCACAAGAATCCCCCCATATCCAGTGGAGCCCCTTTTCTGCCTCATAGCTCGAGAGGAGGGATCCTTTCAGTGCATGGTCGGGAAAGAATTCCTTGCATTTCCCGTCGCATCTCAAGAGGAGGCGCTCTCCACAGGAAAGGCGAGAGGAACTCCAGGGTCATGCCACCATTCCCAGAGTCCCCCATATGTCTCAGTCCATTCCAGGGAAACCTGTTTTCCTGGCACTGCCTCCACTTTCAAGCCGAGGATCGACTCACACCACGGTTGCACGAGGAAAGCCCTGTGGGGAAAGCCTCGTGGAAAGCCTCGTGGGAAACGCTCGAGGGAAAGCCACTGATCCCTTGATCCACACGAAGGAAGCGTGACACTGCTGCTACAGCTCGGAGGAAAGCACACGTGCAAGCCCCACTCGAGACGAGGACTGACTCCCCTGGGGAGACTCCAGAAGTACCCCAAGATCCATGTCAGCACTGGAGAGGAATCCTCAGGTTCCGGCACCGACACGACACAAGTCTTAGGCCCCGGCATCGATGGGAGAGGAATTCCGAAGGGCTCTGAGCAACTCGCATGGGTACTGGCCTTTCCTGAGGCCACCAGAGCGGGTCCCTGAGGTCCCCGTCCTAAGTCGAGAGCACCTGCCGCAACTCGAGAAAATCCAGGAGGTTCTCCCCTCCAGGCGAGATGAGGCCCTTTTCCGCTGAGATGTCTCGAGTCTAATCACACCTAAACTCTGGAACTTCGAAAGGGTCCTTCACACCTTTGCTTCAACTCAAAGAAGTTCCCCGACATACCCGTCTCCACTCGAGAGGAAGCACGAGAGTCCAGCCACATTCAGATGAGCCGTGTTCCGCCTCCTAGCTCGAGAGGAGGGATCCTTCCCTGCGTGTCGGAAAGAATTCCCGGCGTTCCCGTCGCATCTCAAGAGGAGGGGCTCTAAACAGTAAAGGTGAGAGGAACTCCAGGTGTGCCACCATTCCCTGAATGCCCCGGATGTCTCAGTCCATTCCAGGGAAACCTGTTTACCCTGCACTGCCTCGACTTTCAATCCGAGGATAGAGTCACACCACGGTGGCACGTGGGAGAGCCCTGTGGGAAAGCCTCGAGGGAAAGCCTCGTGGGAAAGCCTCGAGGTAAAGCCACAGATCCCTTGATCCACGCGAAGGGAAGCGTGACACTGCTGCTAGCAGCTCTGGAGGAAAGCGCACGTGGCATGCCCCCACTCGAGACGAGGACTGACTCCCCTGGGGAGACTCCAGAAGTACCCCAAGATCCATGTCAGCACTGGAGAGAATCCTCAGGTTCCGGCACCGACTCCACACAAGGTCTTAGGCCCTCGGCATCGATGGCAGAGGAATACCGAGAGGCCCCGAGCAACTCGCATGGGGACTGCCTTTCCTGAGGCCACCAGAGCGGGTCCCTTGAGGTCCCCGTCGTAAGTCTGAGGGCACCTGCCGCAACTCCGAGAAAATCCAGGAGGTTCTCCCCTCTAGGCGAGATGAGTGCCCATTTCCGCAGAGGCCGTCTCGAGGCTAATCACACCTAACCTCTGGAACTTCCAAAGGATCCTTCACACCCTTGCTGCAACTCAAGAAGTTCCCCGACATACCCGTCTCCACTCGAGAGGAATGACGAGAGTCCCTCCCACATCCAGAGGAGCCCCGTTTCCGCCTCCTAGCTCGGAGTGGGGATCCTTTCCCCTGCGTGGTCGGGAAAGAATTCCCGGCATTCCGTCGCATCTCAAGAGGAGGCGATCTACACAGTAAAGGTCGAGAGGAACTCCAGGGTCGTGCCACCATTCCAGCTCCCCAGATGTCTCAGTCCATTCCAGGGAAACCTGTTTTCCCTGCACTGCCTCGACTTTCACGCCGAGGATCGACTCACACCACGGTGGAACGTGGGACAGACCTGTGGGAAACCCTCGTGGTAAAGCGTCGAGGGAAAGCCACAGATCCCTTGATCCATGCGATGGGAAGTGTGACACTGCTGCTACAGTTCGTGAGGAAAGCTCACGTGCATGCCCCCACACGAGATGAGCACTGACTCCCCAGGGGAGACTCCAGAAGTACGCCAAGATCCATGGTAGCACTGGAGAGGAATCCTCAGCTTCCAGCCCCGACTCCACACAAGGTCTTAGGCCCGACATCGACGGGAGAGTAGATCCCGAAAGGCCCTCTTGCAACTCCCATGGGCACTGGCCTTTCCTGAGGCACCAGAGCGGGTCCCTGAGGTCCCCGTCGTAACTCGAGAGTCCCTGCCCAACTCTAGAAAATCCAGGAGGTTCTCCCCTCCAGGCGAGATGAGGCCCATTTCCTCTGAGGTGTCTGGAGGCTCATCACACCTAAACTCTGGAAATTCAAAGGGTCCTTGCCTTCAACTCAAGAAGTTCCCCGACATACCCGTCTCCACACGAGAGGAAGCACGAGGGTCCCGCCCACATTCAGAGGAACCCCGTTTCCGCCTGGCAGCTCGAGATGAAGGATCCTATCCTGCTTAGTCAGGAAAGATTTTTCGGCTTCCTGTGGCATCTCAAGAGCAGAGGCTCTCAATAGGAAAGGCGAGAGGAACTCCAGGGTCGTGCCACCATTCCAAGAGTCCCCCAGATGTCTCAGTCCATTTCAGAGGAACCTGTTTTCACTGCACTGCCTCGACTTTCACGCCGAGGATCCACTCACACCATGGTGGCACGTGGACAGCCCTGTGGAAAGCCTCGTGGGAAAGCCTCGAGGGAAAGCCACAGATCCCTTATCCCCGCGACGGAAGCGTGACACATCTGCTTCCTGTCCCTGAGGTCACGGTCGTAAGTCGAGAGCACCTGCCTCAACTCGAGAAAATCCAGGAGTTCTCTGCTCCAATCGAGATGAGGCCCATTTCTCTGCGGCGTCTCGAGAGTAATCACACCTAAACTCTGGAACTTCCAAAGGGTCCTACACACCCTTGCTACAACTCAAGAAGTTCCCCGACATACCGGTCTCCACTCCAGAGGAAGCACGAGGGTCCGCCACTCCAGAGGAGCTCCGTTTCTGCCTCCAAACTCGAGATGAGGGATCCTTCCCTGCTTCCTCGGGAAAGAATTCCCGACGTTTCCGATGCATCTCAAGAGGAGGCGCGCTGCACAGAAAGGCGAGAGGAACTCATGGGTAGTGCCACCATTCCAAGAGTGCCCCAGATGTCTCAGTCCATTGCAGAGGATCCTGTTTTCCTGCACTGCTTCGACTTTCACGCCGAGGATCGACTCACACCACGGTGGTACGTGGGAGAGCCCTGTGGGAAAGCCTCGTGGAAAGCCTCGAGGGAAAGCCACAGATCCTTGATCCACGCGAAGGGAAGCGTGACACTGCTGCTACAGCACGGGAGGAAAGCGCACGTGCATGCCCCCACTCGAACTAGGACTGACTCCCCTGGGGAGACTCCAGAAGTACCCCAAGATGCATGTCAGCCCTGGAGAGGAATCCTCAGGTTCCGAGCCCGACTCCACACAAGGTCTTAGGCCCTGGCATCAACGGGAGAGGAATAGCGACAGGCCCTCTAGCAACTCGCATGGGGACTGGCCTTTCCTGAGGTCACCAGAGCGGGTCCATGAGGTCCCCGTCGTAAGTCGAGAGCACCTGCCGCAACTCGGTAAAATCCAGGAGGTTCTCCCCTGCAGGCGAGATGAGGCCTTTTCCCCTGAGGTGTCTGGAGGCTAATCACACGTGACCTCTGGAACTTCCAAAGAGTCTTTCACAGTCATGCTGCAACTCAAGAAGTTCCCTGGCATACCCGTCTCCACTCAAGAGGAAGCACGAGGGTCCCGGCCACATCCAGAGGAGCTCCGTTTCCGGCTAGTAGCTCGAGAGGAGGATCCTTTCCCTGCTTGGTCGGGAAAGAATTCCCGGCATTCCCATCGCATCTCAAGAGGAGGCGCTCTCGAAAGGAAAGGGGAGAGGAACTGCAGGGTCGTGCACCATTCCAAGACGCCCCCAGATGTCTCAGTCCATTCCACAGGAACCTGTTTTCCTGCACTGCCTCGGCTTTCATGCCGAGGATCGACTCACACCACCGTGACACGTGGGACAGCCCTGTGGGAAAGCCTCGTGGGAAAGACTCGAGGGAAAGCCACAGATCCCTTGGTCCACGCAAGGGGAAGCGTGACACTGCTGCTACAGCATGGGAGGAAAGGGCACGCTCATGCCCCCACTCGAGACGAGGCCTGACTCCCTTGTGGAGACTCCAGAAGTACCCCAAAATCCATGTCAGCACTGGAGAGGAATCCTCAGCTCCCGGCCCCGACTCCACACAAGGTCTTAGGCCCCGGCATCGACGGGAGAGGAATCACAAGAGGCCCCTAGCAACACGCATGATGACTGGCATTTCCTGCGGCCGCCAGAGCGGGTCCCTGAAGTCCCCATCGTAACTCGAGAGCACCTGTTGAAACTTGGGAATATCCAGGAGCCTCTCCTTTCCAGGCGACATGAGGCCCATTTCTGCTGAGGCATCTCGAGACTAACCACACCTAACCTCTGGAACTTCCAAAGGGTCCTTCACACCCTTGCTGCAACTCAAGAAGTTCCCCGACATACCCGTTCCTCTTCACGTTCTGCCATAATGGTGGTGTCATCTGCATATCTAAGTTTATTGATATTTCTACCGGCAATCTTCATTCCAGCTCATGTATCTTCCATCCCAGCATGTTTCATGATGTACTCTGCATATAAGTTAAATAAACAGGGTGACAATATACAGCCTTGACATACTCCTTTTCCTTTTTGGAACCAGTCTGTTGTTCCATGTCCTGCTCTAACTGTTGCTTCCTGACCTTCATCCAGATTTCTCAAGAGGCAGGTTAGGTGGTCTGGTATTCCCATCTCTTTCAGAATTGTGGCTAAAACAACAGTATAAGGACCTTTCCAATGTCAGGCCAAGGAATTGTGTTTCCAGTCATTGAGCCACACCTGATCACTGAGCACAAATTCATGAATCTGTTCCTCAAGGGGGAATGAGATTCTTTTTATACAAACTTAGTTACCTGATTTATTACCTTACCTAATTGTTCCATCTGCTGTGAAATCCCACCCCCTTACTTGTGGTAAATCTGCTAACACCTGCCTCACTGTGGGAGGGGGTCTCCCATAGAAAATTTCATAAGGACAACAACTGTGGGAACGTGCGGTTACCCGTAATATGAGTAAGTCTGCCGGAAGCAAGCCCATCCATGTACAGTCAGTCTCTATGATCCATTTTGAAAGTGTCTCTTCAAGAGTTTGGTTGTTTCTTTCCACCATTCCAGAACACTGGGGCCTATATGCTGTATGTAATTTCCACTGATATTTAGAGCTTCACATACCTGTTAATTAACGCGGCTACAAAGACAGGGCCATTGTCGGATTCTATACTGGTTGGAAACCCAAGTCTGGGAATTATTTCTCAAATCAGCGAGCTACTTCATTTTCTTTTTCAGATCAGGTAGGGAAGGCCTCTGCCCAACCGGAGAAGGTACCTACTATTCTAGTAAGTCATGATAACAGGTGACTGCCTTTGCTTCCCCGAAGGACACTCGCTTTCCCTGCATCCTGAGAACTCCATGTCTCAGCCAGTTGGAAAAGCGCTTCTTGGAGGTCATTATTCAGGGGCAATTTCCCCTGGAGCCCGGGGCCATAGGGAGCGGCTCCACACTCCCAGGGAAAGGCAGAGCCACAGCCACACATCTGTCCCATCCCCTTTGCTCTGTAGGAGAGCTCTAGTGAGCCTAGGTCTGTCAGGAAAATTCTTGGCTCCTATGGGGACACATTCTATGTGTGAAACTGCATCCAGGACCTAGGGGCCACAGGGCGCCTGTTTCTCTCGGGGGCGGAGGGGTGGGGGCCTGAAGCAGTGCGGCCCAGCAACAGCTTCCACATCCATCCAATTGCTCTTTTCTTACCTCTGATAGAACTAGCTTTGTTCCAGCCTTTGGCAATTTGGAGGCAAGCGGGCCCCACTTCCTCCCCAAGGAGGCATGGGACCTACTTTGAGTGGAAAGGCCCCTCACGGAGCTGAACCCAGGAAGCACCCAGTCATGTCTGACACATTCCTGCATCCTGCTTCTTCATGAGCAATACCGCTATAAGCTAGAAATGTCTTTCCAAGGCTCAGAAAGGACAGGGGAGATGCATGGTGCTGCCTCTGGAATTTCGGTCCTCTGAGCAGACCTGGAGGTCTCCCCTTGAAGGAGCTAACCAGTTTCTTCCAAATACAGGCTTGCAAACACACACTGGGTGGCTGCCTCTTCTTCCCTGAAGGACGATCACTTTCCCCGCATCCTGTGAACTCTGCATCCCAGCCTGCTGGAAAAGCGCTTCTTGGAGGTCATTTTTCAGGGACAATTTTCCCTGGAGCCCGGGGCCGTAGGGAGGGCCCCATGCTCGCTGGGAAAGGCAGAGTCACATCCACAGTCTGTTCTACCCCTTTTGCCCGGTGGGAGAGCTCTAGTGAGCCTAGGTCTGTCAGGAAAATTCTTGGCTCCTATGGGGACACACCCTGTGTGTTAACCTGCATATCGGACCTAGGGGCCACAGGGCGCCTGTTCCTCTCGGGGGGACCCTGAAGTGGTGCGGCCCAGCAACAGCCTGAACATCCATGCCATTGCTATTTTCTTCCTTCTGATAGAGCTAGCTTTGCTTCTCGCTTTGGCATTTCGGAAGCCAGGGGGAGCCCCACCGCTGTTGTCCTGGGGTCTATTGGAGGTACCGGGTCTTTTGGACCCCAGCATGGCACCCGACCCCCTCAGACACACTCCCGCAGCCTCCTTCCCCATGGCAGGACTGTTCTGACCTAGGAATGTGTTCCCAAGGCTCAGAAAATGCAGGGAGACACACGGCCCTGACTCTGGAACTGAGGCCGTTGGAGCAGGCCTGGAGGTCTGACGTCTGAGACGCCAAACACTTGCTGCAAGATACAGGTGTGAAAACACACTCTCTGGGGCTGCCTTTCCTTCCTCCAAGGAAGAGAGCTTTTCCAGTCTCCTCCGTGCTGAGTCATACAAGGCTGGCAAAGGTCTGGCTTAGAGGGCATTTCTCAGCGGCAATGGCCCCTGAGGCCCTGCACCCAGGGAGGGATCCTACCCTCCCAGGGGAAGTCAAAGCAACCTCCAAACAGCTGTTCTCTCATGTTTCCTCTGCAGGAGGGAGCTAGTGAGCCCAGGTCTGTCTGGAACGTTCTTGGATCCTGCGGGGAAATCATCCTGGGAGCCCACCTGGATACCAGTCGTAGGGGCTAAAATTCGCATTTTCCTTCCTTGGAGCCCTAACGCAGTACAGCCTAGCAACTGCTTGAAAATCCATCCTGTTGCTGTTTTCTTCCCTCTGACAGAGCGAGCTTTGCTCCCCATTTTGGGATTTCAGAAGCAAGGTGGTGGCCTGCAACTCCTTGCCTGGGGTCCATTGGAGGTGCAAGGTGCCCTCGACCAGGTGACCCCAGCATGACACCTGGCCCCCT
Organism: Capra hircus; assembly: GCF_001704415.2. Lineage (NCBI taxonomy): Eukaryota > Metazoa > Chordata > Mammalia > Artiodactyla > Bovidae > Capra > Capra hircus. The sequence continues at coordinate 14,495 of NW_017197970.1, forward strand.
CAGACACACTCCCGCAGCAGTCCCCATGGGCAGGACTGCTCTCACCTAGGAATGTGTTTGCAAGGCCAGGAAACTGCAGGGAGACACAAGGCCCTGATTCTGGAATTGAGTCTGTTGGAACAGGCCTGCAGGTCTTCTGTCTAACAAGCCAAACACTTGCTGCAAGATACAGGCCTGAAAACACACTCTTGGGCTGCCTTTCCTTCCTCCAAGGAAGAGAGTTTTCTCAGCCTCCTGTGGGCTGAGAGTCACACAGGGCTGAAAAGCACTTGCTGGGAGATTCTTTTTCATTGGCCATGGCCCCTGAGGCCCTGTGCTCAGGGAGGGCTCCCTCCCTCCCAGGGAAAGTCAAAGGAAGCTCCAAACGGCTGTTCAATCATGTTTCTGAGAGAGTCATTGCCAAGGCAGGTTTCTAAGAAGTTCAAGGGTCCCCAAGGAGAGAGGGGTCTAGAATTCTCAAGGAGGAAGAAAGGACAAACTGTTTTTCCCCTCTACATTCCTTAGGATTATATAACAATCATGCATCCTTCTTGAGGACGGTCTCTGGAAAAAACCTTCTGGCTAATCCTGTTATCTTAAAATGTCAATTATGGGAGTAGGTCTAGTGAGTCTTTACAACCTCCAGACATTCTTTTGTTCGTTGTCATAACTTATTGGAGAGTATATAACTCCATTACTAACACTAGCAAGGGGGTACGCTTTCTGCCCCTTGTGATGTCTCTGTCAGAAGCTTTCTCTATCTCCTTTATCCTTTAATAAAACTCTATTGCACAAAAGCTCTGAGCAATCAAGCCTCGTCTTGGGCCCTGGATTGAATTCTTCTCCTCCATAAGCCAAGAATCCCAGCATCTTTCGTGGTTCAGCAACAATATTTCATTTCCTCTGCAGGAGAGAGCTAGTGAGCTTAGGTCTGTCTGGAACATTCTTGGATCCTGTGGGGAAAATATCCTGTGCACACATCTGGATACTGGGCCTAGAGGCCAAAATTCGCATTTCTTTCCCGGGGAGCCCTAACGTGGTGTGACTTAGCAACTGCTTGAAAATCCATCCCATTGCTGTTTTCCTCCTTCGGACAGAGCTAGCTTTGTTCCCTGCTTTGGGATATCTCAACCGAAGGGCCGGTCCATAGCTACTCGCCTGGGGCCCATTGGATGTGCAAGGTGCCCTCGACTAGGTGACCCTAGCATGGCACTCAGCCCGCTCAGACACACTCCCGAGGCTTCTTTCTCATGGGAAGCACTGCTCCAACCTAGGAATGTGTCTGCAATGCTTGGAAAGTGCAGTGAGACACACAGCCCTGACTCTGCAATTGAGGCCCTCAGAGCAAGCCTGCAGCTCTGATGTCTGAGAAGCAAAACACTTGCTGCAAAGAGAGGCCTGAAAACACACTCTCTGTGGATGACTTTCCTTCCTCTAAGGAAGATAGTTTTCCCAGTCTCCTGCTTCCTGAATGTCACACAGCTGGAATGCGCTTGCTTGGAGGTCGTGATTCAGTGGCAATGACCCCTGAGGCCCTTTGCCCAGGGAGGGCTCCCACACTCACAGGCAAATCAAAGCAACTTCCAAGTGAGTCAGCTCTTCACATCAAGTGGCCAAAGTATTGGAGTTTCAGGTTCAGTATTAGTCCTTCCAATCTATATTCAGACCTGATTTCCTTTAGGATGGAGTGGTTGCGTCTCCTTGTAGTCTAAGCGACCTACAAGCATCTTCTCCAACACCACAGTTCAAAAGCATCCAATTTTCAGCTGTCACTTTCTTTATAGTACATCTTTCATATCCATCCATGACATATGGAAAAACCATAGCCTTGACTGGATGGATCTTTGTTGGCAAAGCAACGTCTCGGCTTTTTAATATGCTGTCTAGTTTGGTCATCACTTTTCTTCCAAGTCATAAATATGTTTTAAGTTCATGGAGGCAGCCATCACCTGCAGTGATTTCCAAGCCCCCCAAAATAGTCTGCTGCTGTTTCCAATGTTTTCCCATCTATTTGCCATGAAGTGATGAGACTGGATGCAATGATTTTAGTTTTCTGAATGCTGAGCTTTAAGCTAACTTTTTCACTCTCCTCTTTCACTTTCATCAGGAGACTCTTTAGTTCTTCTTCACTTTCTGCCATAAGGGTGGTGTCATCTGCATATCTGAGATTCTTGATATTTCTCCCAGCAATCTGGATTCCAGCGTGTGCTTCCTCCAGCCCAGTGTATCTCATGATGTACTCTGCATATAAGTTAAATAAGCAGGGTGACAATACACTGCCTTGACATATTCCTTTTCCTATTTAGAACCAGTCTGTTGTTCCATGTCCAGTTCGAACTGTTTCTTCCTGACCTGCATACAGGTTTCTCAAGAGACAGGTCAGGTGGTCTGGTATTCCCATCTCTTTCAGAATTTTTCCCAGTTTATTGTGATCCACACAGTCAAAGGCTTTGGCATAGTCAATAAAGCAGAAATAGATGTCTTTTTTTTCTTGAACTCTCTTGCTTTTTCAATGATCCAGTGGATGTTGGCAGTTTGATCTCTGGTTTCTCTGCATGTTTTAAATCCCTCTTGAACATTTGGAAGTTCACAGTTCATGTGAACTTGGAGAATTTTGAGCATTACTTTACTAGTGTGTGAGATGAGTGCAATTGTGCAGCAGCTTGAATATTCTTTGTCATTGCCTTTCTTTGGGATTGGAATGAAAACTGACCTAATGACTAGATGTTTTCAATTGCATATGCTGAAAGAACTGGCTGTGCAGTTTTGAAGAAAAAAAAATCATTTTAACCCATTTTCTCTGAAGTGCAAGGCATATCATGGCCATCCCTGAATCATAAAGTCACCTTTTCTTTATGTAGTCATAGTTTCATGCCTAAATTATAGGCCAACTCATGCTCAAATTGACTCTGATGTCAGGGGCAGATCAACTAATAAAAAGCTTGGATTGTCCCTCTGGAGGAAAGTGAGATCTTTGTCCCACGAGAAGAATCTGAAGGGTTAAGGGAACTTGCAAGAGTGGGGAAAGCTTAGTCCATCCCTACATGTACCAAAATCTTAAATAAGGCTTATTTACTTTACCGAAAGTAAAAAAACAGATGATGAAAACAATTATAAATCAATGAAAGGTAAAGAAATCCATAGTCTGTTATCAAAAATTGCATTCTAAGAAAACTTTGTTCTCTTAACCTAGAGAGGAGACTAAATTCCATCTGGTACCAGCTTACCAGAAGACAAACAAACAAAACAAATTATCCGGTAAGCTTAAAAAATGTATATTCCATATATCTTGAAGTAGCAGTATTTCTGCAAAGGCATCAGTGTGAAATCATAGAAGACATGGTTAAAACCTGATTAAATAGAAATTGACAATGTAATCTGGTCACTGCTGCGACTTGAAATGCTTTCATATGATAACTGGAATTATAACTGACAGCATTTGACCAGACATATCAGATTTCACGGATGTCAGATAATTTCTAGGATATCTATATTAGGAACTGAAGGAATCTTTTGAACCTAGGAAAGAAAACAACAGTCTCAAAGGCCCTTGCTGAATATCTATCAGCAAGGAATGTCTTTGCAAGGATCGCAAAATGAAGGGAAATTACACCGACCTGCCTCTGCAACTTCGGTCCTCTGAGCAGATCTGGAGGTCTCCCTTTGTATAAGCTAACCTGTTCCTTCCAAATAGAGGTTTGCAACACAAAACAAGTGGCCGCCTATTCTTCCCCGAAGGAGGCTCTCTTTCCCCACATCCTGCGAACTTTTCCCAGCCTCCAGGAAAAGCGCTTCTTGCAGTTCCTTTCAGAAAATCCTATGGACGGAGAAGCCTGGTAGGCTGCAGTCCGTGGGGTCGCTGAGGGTCGGACGCGACTGAGCGACTGCACTTTCATTTTCACTTTCATGCATTGGAGAAGGCAATGGCAACCCACTTACTGTTCTTGCCTGGAGAATCCCAGGGACGGGGGAGCCTAGTGGGCTACCGTCTATGGCGTCGCACAGAGTCGAACACGACTGAAGCAACTTAGCAGCAGCAGCAGCAGCAGTTCCTTTCTTAGGGGCAGTTATCCCTGAGATTGGGACCTGGAAAGGCAGAGCCACCTCCACACACACGTCTTTTCTGTCCCCTTTCCTCTGGAGGAGAGCTCTAGTGAGCCTAGGTCTGTCAGGAAAATTCTTGGCTTTGACGGGATCACACCCGGTGTGTGAACCTGCATACCCGACCTAGGGGCCACAGGGCACCTGTTTTGCTCGAGTGGGTCCTGGAGGGGTGCAGCATAGCAAGAGCTTAAAAATCCATCCAATTTGTCTTTTTTTTTTTTACCTCGGAGAGAACGAGTTTGCTCCACCTCCACCCTTTGGCAGTGTGGAGGGAAGAGGGCACCACCCTCTCCCAAAGGGGACATAGGGCCTACCAGGAGAGAAAGGCCCCTTGAGGAGCTGAGCCCAGGTAGGCAGCCAGTGATGTCAAGCACACTCCCGCTGCTTGCTTCTTCATGGGCACTCCCATCTGCTAGGAATGTCTTTGCAAGGATCTCAAAGGGAAGGGGAGATACATGGCCCTGTCTCTGGAACTTCAGTCCTCTGAGCAGATCTGGAGGTCTTGAGTTGTATAAGCAAACCTGTTCCTTCCAAATAGAGGCTTGCAAACACACCCCCGGTGGTTGCCTCTTCTTCCCCGAAGAAGTCTTTCTTTCCCCACATGCTGCGAACTCCCTGTCCCAACCTCCAAGAATAGCGCTTCTTGCCATTCCTTTCTTAGAGGCAGTTATCCTGAGCTTGGGGCCGTAGGGAGTAGCCCCACACTCACAGGGAAAGGCAAAGACTCCTCCATACATCTCCTCTATCCCTTTGCTCTGGAGGAGAGCTCTAGTGAGCCTAGGTCTTTCAGGAAAATTCTTGGCTTGGACAGGATCTCACCCTGTTTGTGAACCTGCATACCCAACCAGGGGCCACAGAGCACCTGTTTCAGTAAAGTGGGCCCTGAAAGGGTGCAGCCTAGCAAGAGCTTGAAAATCCATTCAATTGCTGTTTTTGTACCTCTGACAGAGCGAGCTTGGCTCCACCCTTTGGCAGTGAGGAGAAAAGAGGCATGACACCCTCCCCAAGGGGACATGGGGCCTACTTCGAGAGGAAAGGCCCCTTGTGGAGATGAGGCCAGGAAGGCACACAGTCGTGTCAAACACACTCCCACTGCTTGCTTCTTCAGGGGCACTCCCGCTATCAGCTAGGAATGTCTTTGCAATGATCACAAAGGGAAGGGGAGATACAGGGCCCTGCTTCTGGACCTCCGGCTCTGAGCAAATCTCGAGGTCTCCCGTTGTTGGTCAAGGTCAAGGTCAAGTTCACAAGGTCAAGGTCAAGTTCAAGTCAAGTCAAGGTTCAAGTCAAGTC
>NW_017197971.1:0-7861 GCF_001704415.2 Capra hircus
ACTCCACAAAAATGCCCCCACTCGACACGGAGGACTGACTCCCCTGGGGAGACTCCAGCGAGCAACTCCGGATGGGGACTGGCCTTTCCTGAGGCCAGCAGAGCGGGTCCCTGAGGTCCCCGTCGTAGGTCGAGAGCACCTGCCGAAACTCGACAAAATCCAGGAGGTTCTCCCCCAGGCGAGATGAGGCCCATTTCCGCTGAGGTGTCTCGAGGCTAAACACACATCTAACACCTGGAACTTCCAAAGGGTCCTTCACACCCTTGCTGCAACTCAAGAAGTTCCCCGACATACCCGTCTCCACTCGAGAGGAAGCACCAGAGTCCCGCCCACATCCAGAGGAGCCCCGATTCCGCCTCATAGCTGGAGAGGAGGGATCCTTTCCCTGCGTGATCGGGAAAGAATTCCCGGCGTTCCCGTCGCATCTAAAGAGGAGGCACTCCCACAGGAAAGGCGAGAGGAACTCCAGGGTAGTGCGACCATTCCCAGTGTCCCGCAAATGTCTCAGTCCATGCCAGGGTAAGCTGTTTTCCCTGCACTGCCTCGACTTTCAAACCGAGGATCGACTCACACCACGGTGGCACGTGGAACAGCCCTGTGGGTAAGCCTCTTGGGAAAGCCTCATGGGAAAGCCTCGAGGGAAAGTCGCTGATCCCATGATCCACGCGACGGGAAGCGTGACACTGCTGCTACAGCTCGGGAGGGAAGAGCAGGTGCATGCCCCCACTCGAGACGAGGACTGACTCCCCTGGGGAGACTCCAGAAGTACCCCAATATCGATATCAGCACTGGAGAGCAATCCTCAGGTTCCGGCACCGACTCCACACAGGGTCTTATGCCCCGGCATCGACCGGAGAGGAATCCCGAGAGGCCCCTGAGCAACTTGCATGGGGACTGGCCTTTCCTGAGGCCACCAGAGCGGGTCCCTGAGGTCCCCGTGGAAAGTCGAGAGCACCTGCCGCAACTCGAGAAAATCCAGGAGGTTCTCCTCTCCAGGCCAGATGAGGCCCATTTCCGCTGAGGCGTCTCCAGGCTAATCACAACTAACCTCTGGAACTTCCAAAGGGTCCTTCACACCCTTGCTGCAACTCAAGAAGTTCCCCGACATACCCGTCTCCCCTCGAGAGGAAGCACGAGAGTCCCGCCCACATCCAGAGGAGCCCCATTGCCGCCTCCTAGCTCGAGAGGAGGGATCCTTTCCCTGCGTGCTCGGGAAAGAATTCCAGGCGATCCCGTCGCATCTCAAGAGGAGGCACTCTCCACTAGAAAGGTTAGAGGAACTCCAGGGTCGTGCCACCATTCCCTGAGTCGCCCAGATGTATCAGTCCATTCCATGGAAACCTGTTTTCCCTGCACAGCCTCGACTTTCAAGCCAAGGATCGACTAACACCACGGTGCCATGTAGGACAGCCCTGTGGGAAAGCCTCTTGGGAATGCCTCGTGTGAAAGCCTCGTGGGAAAGCCTCGAGGGAAAGCCACAGATCCCTTGATCCACGCGAAGGGAAGCGTGACACTGCTGCTACAGCTCGGAGGAAAGCACACGTGCATGCCCCCACTCGAGACGAGGACTGACTCCGCTGGGGAGACTCCAGAAGTACCCGAGATCCATGTCAGCACTGGAGAGGAATCCTGAGGTTCCGGCCACCCACTCCACACAAGATCTTAGGCCCGGCATCGACGGGAGAGGAATCCCGAGAGGCCCGCGAGGAACTCGCATGGGGACTGGCCGTTCCTGAGGCCACCAGAGCGGGTCCTGAGGTCCCGGTCGTAAGTCGAGAGCACCTGCCGCAACTCGAGAAAATCCAGGAGGTTCTCCCCTCAGGCGAGTTGAGGCCCATTTCGCTGAGGCGTCTCGAGGCTAATCACATCTAACAATTGGAACTTCCAAAGGGTCCTTCACACCCTTGCTGCAACTCAAGAAGTTCCCCGACATACCCGTCTCCACTCGATTGGAAACACGAGAGTCCCACCCACATCCAGAGGAGCCCCGTTTCCACCTCATAGCTCAGAGAGGATGGATCCTTTCCCTGCGTGGTCGGGAAAGAATTTCCGGCGTTCCCGTCGCATCTCAAGAGGAGGCGCTCTCCACAGGAAAGGCGAGAGGAACTCCAGGGTCGTGCACCATTCCCAGAGTCCCCCAGATGTCTCAGTCCATTCCAGGGAAACGTGTTTTCCCTGCACAGCTCGACTTTCAAGCGAGGATCGACTAACACCACGGTGGCATGAAGGACAGCCCTGTGGGAAAGCCTCGTGGGAACGCCTCGTCTGAAAGCCTCGTGGGAAAGCCTCGAGGGAAAGCCACAGATCCCTTGATCCACGTGAAGGGAAGCGTGACACTGCTGCTACAGCTCGGAGGAAAGCGCTCGTGCATGCCCCCACTCGAGACGAGGACTGACTCCGCTGAGAGACTCCAGAAGTACCCAAGATCCATGTCAGCACTGGAGAGGAATGCTCAGGTTCCGGCACCGAATCCACACTAGATCTTAGGCGCCAGTATCGACGGGAGAGGAATCCGAGAGGCCCCCGAGCAACTCGCATGGGGACTGGCCTTTCCTGAGGCCACCAGAGCGGGTCCCTGAGGTCTCCGTCGTAAGTCGAGAGCACCTGCGGCAACTCGAGAAAATCCAGGAGGTTCTCCCCTCCAGGCGAGATGAGGCCCATTTCCGCTGAGGCGTCTCGAGGCTAATCACACCTAACCTCTGGAACTTCCAAAGGGTCCTTCACAACCTTGCTGCAACTCAAGAAGTTCCCTGATATACCCGTCTCCACTCGAGAGGAAGCACGAGAGTCCTGCCACATCCAGAGGAGCTCGGTTTCCGCCTCCTAGCTCGAGAGGAGGATCCTTTCCCTGCGTGGTCGGGAAAGAATTCCCGGCGTTCCCGTCGCATCTCAAGAGGAGGCGCTCTCCACAGGAAAGGCGAGAGGAACTCCAGGGTCGTGCCACCATTCCCTGAGTCCCCCAGATGTCTCAGTCCATTCCAGGGAAACCTGTTTTCCCTGCACTGCCTCGACTTTTAAGCCGAGGATCGTCTCACACAACGGTGGCACGTGGAACAGCCCTTTGGGAAAGCCTCGTGGGAAAGCTTTGAGCGAAAGCCACAGATCCTTTATCCACGCGAAGAGAAGCGTGACACTGCTGCTACATATCGGGAGGAAAGCGCACGTGCATGCCCCCACTCGAGACGAGGACTGACTCCCCTGGGGAGACTCCAGAAGTACAGCAAGATCCATGTCAGCACTGGAGAGGAATGCTGAGGTTCCGGCACCGACTCCACACAAGATCTTAGGACCCGGCATCGACAGGAGAGGAATCCCGAGAGGCCCCCGAGCAACTTGCATGCTGACTGCCTTTCCTGAAGCCACCAGAGCGGGTCCCTGAGGTCCCCATCGTATGTCGAGAGCACCTGCCGCAACTCGAGAAAATCCAGGAGGTTGTCCCCTCCAGGTGAGATGAGGCCCATTTCCGCTGAGGCGTCTCGAGGCTAATCACATCTAACAATTGGAACTTCCAAAGGGTCCTTCACACCCTTGCTGCAACTCAAGAAGTTCCCCCGACATACCGTCTCCACTCGATTTGGAAACACGAGAGTCCCGCCCATATCCAGAGGAGTCCCGTTTCCGCCCCCATGCTCGGGAGGAGGGATCCTTTCCCTGCGTGGTCGGGAAAGAATTCCCGACGTTCCCGTCGCATCTCAAGAGGAGGCGCTCTCCACAGGAAAGGCGAGAGGAACTCCAGGGTCGTGCCAACATTCCCAGAGTCCCCCAGATGTCTCAGTCCATTCCAGGGAAACGTGTTTTCCCTGCACAGCCTCGACTTTCAAGCCGAGGATCGACTAACACCACGGTGGCATGTAGGACAGCCCTTTGGGAAAGCCTCGTGGGAACGCCTCGTGTGAAAGCCTCGTGGGAAAGCCTCGAGGGAAAGCCACAGATCCCTTGATCCACGCGAAGGGAAGCGTAACACCGCTGCTACAGCTCGGGAGGAAAGCGCATGTGCATGCCCCCACTCAAGACGAGGACTGACTCCACTGGAGAGACTCCAGAAGTACCCCAAGATCCATGTCAGCACTGGAGAGGAATGCTCAAGTTCCGGCACCGACTCCACACAAGGTCTTAGGCCCCAGCATCGACGGGAGAGGAATCCCGAGAGGCCCCCGAGCAACTCGCATGGGGACTGGCCTTTCCTGAGGCCACCAGAGCGGGTCCCTGAGGTCCCCATCGTAAGTCGAGAGCACCTGCCATAAATCGAGAAAATCCAGGAGGTTCTCCCCTCCAGGCGAGATGAGGCCCATTTCCCGCTGAGGTGTCTCGAGGCTAAACACATCTAACACCTGGAACTTCCAAAGGGTCCTTCACACCCTTGCTGCAAATCAAGAAGTTCCCCGACATACTCGTCTCCACTCGAGAGGAAGCACGAGAGTCGCCGCCCACATCCAGAGGAACCCCGTTTCCCCCTCCTAGTCGAGAGGAGGGTTCCTTTCCCTGCGTGGTCGGGAAAGAATTCCAGGCGTTTCCGTCGCATCTCAAAAGGAGGTGCTCTCCACAGGAAAGGCAGAGGACCTCCAGGGTCGTGCCACCATTCCGAGTCCCCCAGATGTCTCAGTCCATTCCAGGGAACCTGTTTTCCCTGCACTGCCTCGACTTTCAAGCCGAGGATCGACTCACACCACGGTGGCACGTGGACAGCCCTGTGGAAAAGCCTAGTGGGAAAGCCTCGAGGGAAAGCCACAGATCCCTTGATCCACGCGAAGGGAAGCGCGTCACTGCTGCTACAGCTCGGGAGAAAGCGCACGTGCATGCCCCCACTCGACACGAGGACTGACTCCCCTGGGGAGACTCCAGAAGTACCAAGATCCATGTCAGCACTGAGAGGAATCCTCAGGTTCCGGCACCACTCCACAAAAGATCTTAGGCCCCGGCATCGACGGGAGAGGAATCCCGAGAGGCCCGCGAGCAACTCGGATGGGGACTGGCCTTTCCTGAGGCCAGCAGAGCGGGTCCCTGAGGTCCCCGTCGTAGGTCGAGAGCACTGCCGAAACTCGACAAAATCCAGGAGGTTCTCCCCTCCAGGCGAGATGAGGCCCATTTCCGCTGAGGTGTCTCGAGGCTAAACACATCTAACACTGGAACTTCCAAAGGGTCCTTCACACCCTTGCTGCAACTCAAGAAGTTCCCCGACATACCCGTCTCCACTCGAGAGGAAGCACCAGAGTCCCGCCCACATCCAGAGGAGCCCGATTCCGCCTCATAGCTGGAGAGGAGGATCCTTTCCCTGCGTGATCGGGAAAGAATTCCCGCGTTCCCGTCGCATCTAAAGAGGAGGCACTCCCACAGGAAAGGCGAGAGGAACTCCAGGGTAGTGCGACCATTCCCAGTGTCCCGCAAATGTCTCAGTCCATGCCAGGGTAAGCTGTTTTCCCTGCACTGCCTCGACTTTCAAACCGAGGATCGACTCACACCACGGTGGCACGTGGAACAGCCCTGTGGTAAGCCTCTTGGGAAAGCCTCATGGGAAAGCCTCGAGGGAAAGTCGCTGATCCATGATCCACGCGACGGGAAGCGTGACACTGCTGCCTACAGCTCGGGAGGGAAGAGCAGGTGCATGCCCCCACTCGAGACGAGGACTGACTCCCTGGGGAGACTCCAGAAGTACCCCAATATCGATATCAGCACTGGAGAGCAATCCTCAGGTTCCGCACCGACTCCACACAGGGTCTTATGCCCGGCATCGACCGGAGAGGAATCCCGAGAGGCCCTGAGCAACTTGCATGGGGACTGGCCTTTCCTGAGGCCACCAGAGCGGGTCCCTGAGGTCCCCGTGAAAGTCGAGAGCACCTGGCCGCACTCGAGAAAATCCAGGAGGTTCTCCTCTCCAGGCCAGATGAGGCCCATTTCCGCTGAGGCGTCTCAGGCTAATCACAACTAACCTCTGGAACTTCCAAAGGGTCCTTCACACCCTTGCTGCAACTCAAGAAGTTCCCCGACATACCCGTCTCCCTCGAGAGGAAGCACGAGAGTCCGCCCACATCCAGAGGAGCCCCATTGCCGCCTCCTAGCTCGAGAGGAGGGATCCTTTCCCTGCGTGCTCGGGAAAGAATTCCCAGGCGATCCGTCGCATCTCAAGAGGAGGCACTCTCCACTAGAAAGGTTAGAGGAACTCCAGGGTCGTGCCACCATTTCCCTGAGTCGCCCAGATGTATCAGTCCATTCCATGGGAAACCTGTTTTCCCTGCACAGCCTCGACTTTCAAGCCAAGGATCGACTAACACCACGGTGCCATGTAGGACAGCCCTGTGGGAAAGCCTCTTGGGAAGCCTCGTGTGAAAGCCTCGTGGGAAAGCCTCGAGGGAAAGCCACAGATCCTTGATCCACGCGAAGGGAAGCGGTGACCTGCTGCTACAGCTCGGAGGAAAGCAGCACGTGCATGCCCCACTCGAGACGAGGACTGACTCCGCTGGGGAGACTCCAGAAGTACCCCAAGATCCATGTCAGCACTGGAGAGGAATCCTGAGTTCCGGCACCCACTCCACACAAGATCCTTAGGCCCCAGGCATCGACGGGAGAGGAATCCCGAGAGGCCACCGCGAGGAACTCGCATGTGGACTGGCCGTTTCCTGAGGCCACCAGAGCGGGTCCCTGAGGTTCCCGGGTCGTAAGTCGAGAGCACCTGCCGCAACTCGAGAAAATCCAGGAGGTTCTCCCCTCAGGCGAGTTGAGGCCCATTTCCGCTGAGGCGTCTCGAGGCTAATCACATCTAACAATTGGAACTTCCAAAGGGTCCTTCACACCCTTGCTGCAACTCAAGAAGTTCCCCGACATACCCGTCTCCACTCGATTGGAAACACGAGAGTCCCACCCACATCCAGAGGAGTACCGTTTCCGCCCCCATGCTCGAGAGGAGGGATCCTTTCCCTGCGTGGTCGGGAAAGAATTCCCGACGTTCCCGTTGCATCTCAAGAGGAGTCGCTCTCCACAGGAAAGGCGAGAGGAACTCCAGGGTCGTGCCACCATTCCCAGAGTCCCCCAGATGTCTCAGTCCATTCCAGGGAAACGTGTTTCCCTGCACAGCCTCGACTTTCAAGCCGAGGATCGACTAACACCACGGTGGCATGAAGGACAGCCCTGTGGGAAAGCCTCGTGGAACGCCTCGTCTGAAAGCCTCGTGGGAAAGCCTCGAGGGAAAGCCACAGATCCCTTGATCCACGTGAAGGGAAGCGTGACACTGCTGCTACAGCTCGGGAGGAAAGCGCTCGTGCATGCCCCCACTCGAGACGAGGACTGACTCCACTGGAGAGACTCCAGAAGTACCCCAAGATCCATGTCAGCACTGGAGAGGAATGCTCAGGTTCCGGCACCGAATCCACACTAGATCTTAGGCCCAGTATCGACGGGAGAGGAATCCCGAGAGGCCCCGAGCAACTCGCATGGGACTGGCCTTTCCTGAGGCCACCAGAGCGGGTCCCTGAGGTCCCCGTCGTAAGTCGAGAGCACCTGCCAACTCGAGAAAATCCAGGAGGTTCTCCCCTCCAGGCGAGATGAGGCCCATTTCCGCTGAGGCGTCTCGAGGCTAATCACACCTAAACTCTGGAACTTCCAAAGGGTCCTTCACACAACCTTGCTGCAACTCAAGAAGTTCCCCGACATACCCGTCTCCACTCGAGAGGAAGCACGAGAGTCCTGCCCACATCCAGAGGACCGTTTCCGCCCCTAGCTCGAGAGGAGGGATCCTTTCCCTGCGTGTCGGGAAAGAATTCCCGGCGTTCCCGTCGCATCTCAAGAGGAGGCGCTCTCACAGGAAAGGCGAGAGGAACTCCAGGGTCGTGCCACCATTCCCGAGTCCCCCAGATGTCTCAGTCCATTC
>NW_017197972.1:0-7861 GCF_001704415.2 Capra hircus
CCATAAGAGTAAATAAGCATTATTTTTCTTCTCTTTAATTTTTTTCTTTCAACCTTGCTTTTGCCATATTGATACTTGTATGTATAATCCAGTAGTATACATATGGTAGTATACAGATAGTTATTACTAAGCTGAGTGCTACCTGCTCAGTCATGTTCGACTCTTTGTGACCCTATGGACTATAGCCCTCCAGGCTGCTCTGTCCATGGGATTTCCAGGGAAGAATACTGGAGTGGGTTGCCATATCCTTCTCCAGAGGATCTTCCCAACCTTCCTAACCCCGGGATCAACCTGAATCTCTTTCATCTCCTGCACTGGTAGGTGGGTTCTTTGCCATTGGAGCCACCTGGGAAGCCCTCATATAGTAGTATACTGACATATAAAATATATCTGTATCTGTGTTAGCAGTGAGAAGCATGGAGAAGAGGAAGGTTAGGTAAGTGACAGCAGCTTAGTGAGGAGCTGGAAGGTTGAACAGGAGACGACAGTGCAGCGTGACAAACGCCGTAAAAGAAAATCACAGTGCTCAAAGTGCACACCTCGCCTGACTTAGGGAAGGGAGTCCTCGCAGGGAACAGTGTCGGCATTCATGTCCTGTCTTACAGTTATTATAACAATTTTTAGATTTAGTATCTTTGGCTGATTTCTTTGTTCACTACCAGGACATGGAACACATTAACAATAATTTTTCCAGAATTCTTCATAGGCTAGTGGGTGTGTTTGGGTAATGTTTTCAGGAGTGATTTGAAGTAGATTTTGTAAGTCTTTATATACTTGAAAATCTCTCATTTTTTTAGTGTCACATGGCAGTAACAACCTAAAGATTTCTCAGGTCATATCCTTGTGATCAGCTTGATTTTTGTTACTAAAATTTACCTCTTCCCTTTTGTTACTAACAATTTACCATATATTTGTACACTTGTTTCCTTATCATTGAAGTTTAACAAATTCCCCAGGATATATGATCTCTTTTCCTGAAGTTTTCTAGTTATATGGTGAATCTTTTCAATCTGTATGCTTCAGTCTTTGCGCTGCTCAATTTTTTTTCTGTTGTATTAATTTATTTCCTACATTCTTTTCTTCCTCATAGATATGAATAATCTATATGTCATAAAAAACTTTATTTTCACTATTATGTTCCTCTTTCTGTCCTTTCCTCTATTTTCAGAGGAAGCATCCCCAATCAAAGGATTAAACCTGTTGGGTTTTTAAATTTTCACTTTGTAGGACAGATTGTAGTTTTACTTGCATTTTTATTTCTTTATTATCTCTTGTGATATCTACCTCATTTTAAAGTTCCATGAAACTAACACTGTTTTGTTCAGTATTTTTATCTTTCAACTCTTTCCCCAGAGAATCTGTCATTCCTTGAAGTCTATTGAAAATATTAAAATTTTTGTCCATGCTTATTTATTTCTATAGTTTGGTGTGTTTTTATTATAAACTCCTTTCCTTGTCTTCCATGATTCTTTACTTCCTTTTCCTTAAAATTATGTACCTGACTCTGAAAAGAGGTCTATTTGGATCTATCACTTGCTTGTGGAAAGGTTGTCATGTAATTACTGACGTGGGGTCTTTATACCTATCATCCAGAAATTATTAGAAATGTAGAATCTCATACCCTACTATGGACTTACTAAATCAGAATCTGCCTTTAAACAAGATACTCAGGTGACTGATATACATATTAAAGTTTAAAAGGCACCATTCTACATTAATGCTATTAGAATACATATAATCTCAAGTTAGAGGGGTGATTGATGGAAGCATTATCTATTCCCATTTGACTAATTGTTTGATTATCTTCATATGGGATCACAATCTGCAGTTCTCCTTTAGCCATAAAAATTGGGGGAAGAGCAGGAATCAGTAGCCTACAGGATACACTACTCTTATGGATTTTCCAGGCTCATCTCCTTCTTGTTGACAACTTTTCACTGAGAGATAAAGCTATATCTCTTTACTATTTCAGTCTCAAACTATGTTTTATTCCCTGTGTAGAAGAGGAAGTACTTTAATTCTATACCCTGAGGTTCTATTTTGGGGCCTATAAATTAAACTGATGGAGGATAGACTAACAAGAGAACAGATGGATACATTTTAATATATTTTTTGTTGTTTGTTTTCTTTTAATATATTGATTCTTTTTAAATTTATTTTTAATTGGAGGATAATTGCTTTACACTATTGTGTTGGTTGCTGCCATACATCAACATGAATCAGCCATAGGTATACATATGTCTGCTCCCTTGCGGCCTCCCTCCCACCTCCACACCATCCCACCCCTGTAGGTTGTCACAGAGCACTGGTTTGAGCTCCTTGAGTCACACAGCGTTTTTATATACATGGGGGCTTCACAGAAAAGAATTGGAAAACCCAAAGAAGGAGCTAGATTCATTGTAGTATATATACCATTTTAACAAAGGGTGATAAATTGTGGAAAGTGACTAGATAAAGGAAAGGGGATTTGGGATCCTAGGGGTGGTAAATTTGGGGACAGTGATTGGGAAATGTATGATACAGCAGACTCATCTGGTTGCCATATCTGTCTTCTGAACATAGGAGGGTTTACAAATGGAAATTTATATAATCTTTACAAAAGAAAATTTATGCCCTGTTCTTGCGCCAAAGGTGGAAGAGCAGAGTGTTCTTCTGTATAAATTGTTTCTCTTTTGCCTTCAGCTTGAAACAATCCTAAATAATACTAAAGTGGCATATTTTGGAGTAGCATATTCTAACCCCCTTCACAGGGAATCATAGTCCTAAAATGTCCTATCCATGCTTTTACAGCCTTATCTATGCTTTGAATAATATGAATTCTTCCTGAATCCTGACAAGTAAGTTTCTTAGTTTTCAATCAGGTTGAAACTTTTCATCACTTGCTGTAGTTTCATGAGAATTTTAATGGGAAGCTGAGGAAGGGCTAATAGGGCATTGTTAACATTCCCATCATTGAACAAGGAGCCCTCACTGTAAAAATGCAGACACCAGATGGCCGCTTTAGAGAATCCTGTAGGAAGAATTACTCCCTGAGAAGATTGCATGGATGATTTTGAGGTGTTCTCCCACCCAAACAGATCGTCATTTAGCAGTCCTTTTGTTGCATGTAGTCCAATTTATATCCCTCTCTTAATATGGAGTAAAGTAAAGGTTTATGAAGGCATACAGCGTACAGAATGTTTAACTATAAATACCATTTTGGGCTCAATCTTTCTTAAATTATTTAAAATGTTGAATTATTTCTTGTGTTTAGTTTATAATTTACACACACTGTGTTAATTTATGTTACGCTTTTGAGTCACATTTTACAGTTGAATTAAAATGTGGCCACAAAGATTAACCAACTTGTTTAAAATAATTTAGCTGATAGTTGCAGAACCTCAACTACTTACTGGCTGTGTAAACTTCTCAAGTAACTAACCCTGTTTGTTTTTCAGTTTCCTCATTATAACAAAGGGATTGCACCTTACTGCAAATAGTTCTTGTGAGGATTAAACATGTCAGTATATGTTAAAGCATCTAGTATAGTGTCTGGTAAATTGTCAATGTTCATTAACTGTTTATTTTTTCCCTTTTCTGCAGTTATGGTTTCCCAAGCGCACTTTGTGCTTTTCTGATTTCATATCTCTACTGCCTCTTCTCTTTGCCACTAATCTCAGTCCATTGAGAAGGCACCCATTTAATTTAGGCTAAAGAAGTAATCACACAACTGCACAAAAGTTGTATTTTCCAAGAAGTTTGTCACAGTATTGTTTGTAATGGCAAACATTTGGCACCATTTTGATTTATTTAATCCAAGTTTGAATTAAATTATTGAATCAAAATTTGATTTCTTTAATCTGATTAAATAAATTATGATACATATATACCATATGGTATGGTACATACCTCAGATGTAATGAAGATTGACTTGATATTTATAAAGCACTTATAACAGTGCCTAGTACAATCACTATGCTTTTTTAAAATGGTAAATTCAAACCACAGAATGTGATGCACTTGCTAAAAATGATTTTTAAAAATCTACTTTTATTTACATTCAAATTGGCCACAATATATTGTTAAGATAAAAAGTAGCTCATAGAACAATTAGCCAGGACATGGAAACAACCTAGATGTCCATCAGCAGATGAATGGATAAGAAAGCTGTGGTACATATACACAATGGAGTATTACTCAGCCGTTAAAAAGAATTCATTTGAATCAGTTCTGATGAGATGGGTGAAACTGGAGCCAATTATACGGAGTGAAGTAAGCCAGAAAGAAAAAACACCAATACAGTATACTAACACATATATATGGAATTTAGGAAGATGGCAATGACGACCCTGTATGCAAGACAGCAAAAAAGACACAGATGTGTATACCAGACTTTTTGGACTCAAAGGGAGAGGGAGAGGGTGGGATGATTTGGGAGAATGGGAATTCTAACATGTATACTGTCATGTAAGAATTGAATCACCAGTCCATGTCTGACGTAGGGTGCAGCTTGCTTGGGGCTGGTGCGTGGGGATGACCCAGAGAGATGTTGTGGGGAGGGAGGTGGGAGGGGGGTTCATGTTTGGGAACGCATGTAAGAATTTAAAGATTTTAAAATTTAAAAAAAAATAAAAAATTTAAAAAAAATAAAATTAAAAAAAGAACAATTATCTATATATATATATATATTTTTTAATTTTATTTTACTTTATTTATTTACAATACTGTATTGGTTTTGCCAACATTGACATGAGTCCGCCATGGGGTTTACATGAGTTCCCAATCCTGAACCCCCCTCCCACCTCCTACCCCGTATCATCTCTCTGGATCATCCCCATGCACCAGCCCCAAGCATCCTGTATCCTGTATCAAACATAGACTGACAATTCGTTTCTTACATGATAGTATACATGTTTCAATGCCATTCTCCCAAATCATCCCACCCTCTCCTTCTCCCTCAGAGTCCAAAAGTGTCTCTTTTGCTGTCTCACAAACAGGGTTATCATTACCATCTTTCTAAATTCCATATATATGTTAGTATACTGTATTGGTGTTTTTCTTTCTGGCTTACTTCACTCTGTATAATCGGCTCCAGTTTCATCCACCTCATTAGAACTGATTCCAATGTATTCTTTTTAATGGCTGAGTAATACTCCATTGTGTATATGTACCACAGCTTTCTTATCCATTCATCTGCTGATGGACATCTAGGTTGTTTCCATGTCCTGGCTATTATAAACAGTGCTGCATGAACATTGGGGTACACGTGTCTCTTTCAATTCTGGTTTCCTCTGTGTATGCCCAGCAGTGGGATTGCTGGGTCATAAGTTCTATTTTGCAATTTTTTAAGGAATCTCCACACTGTTCTCCATAGTGGCTGTACTAGTTTGCATTCCCACCAACAGTGTAGGAGGTTCCCTTTTCTCCACACCCTCTCCAGCATTTATTGCTTGTAGACTTTTGGATCGCAGCCATTCTGACTGGTGTGAAATGGTACCTCATTGTGGTTTGATTTGCATTTCTCTAATAATGAGTGATGTTGAGCATCTTTTCATGTGTTTGTTAGCCATCCGTATGTCTTCTTTGGAGAAATGTCTATTAGTTCTTTGGCCCATTTTTTGATTGGGTCATTTATTTTTCTGGAATTGAGCTGCATAAGTTGCTTGTATATTTTTGAGATTAGTTGTTTGTCAGTTGCTTCATTTGCTATTATTTTCTCCCATTCAGAAGGCTGTCTTTTCACCTTGCTTATAGTTTCCTTTGTTGTGCAGAAGCTTTTAATTTTAATTAGATCCCATTTGTTTATTTTTGCTTTTATTTCCAGAATTCTGGGAGGTGGGTCATAGAGGATCCTGGTTTTGCTCTATGTTTCTCTTACTAGATCTTTAATCCATTTTGAGTTTATTTGTGTATGGTGTTAGAAAGTGGACCACCAGCACCACTTAAAGAGATTGTCCATTGTATATTCTTGCCTCCTTTGTCAAAGATAAGGTGTCCATAGGATTTATCTCTGGGCTTTCTATTTTGTTCCATTGATCTATATTTCTGTCTTTGTGCCAGTACCATACTGTTGATGACTGTGGCTTTGTAGTAGAGCCTGAAGTCAGGCAGGTTGATTCCTCCAGTTCCATTCTTCTTTTCAATTGCTTTGGCTATTCGAGTTTTTTGTATTTCCATACAAATTGTTAAATTATTTGTTCTAATGAAAAATCCTGAATTTGGCTGGGTGTGTCCCTATCAAGCTGTATTTTCACTTAGAACAAATAATTTATTTGTATGGAAATCTCGAATAGCCAAAGCAATCTTGAGAAAGAAGAATGGAACTGGAGGAATCAACCTGCCTGACTTCAGGCTCTACTACAAAGCCACAGTCATCAAGACAGTATGGTACTGGCACAAAGACAGAAATATAGATCAATGGAACAAAATAGAAAGCCCAGAGATAAATCCATATGGACACCTTATCTTTGACAAAGGAGGCAAGAATATACAATGGAGTAAAGACAATCTCTTTAACAAGTGGTGCTGGGAAAACTGGTCAACCACTTGTAAAAGAATGAAACTAGATCACTTTCTAACACCATACACAAAAATAAACTCAAAATGGATTAAAGATCAGAAACTATAAAACTCCTAGAGGAGAACATAGGCAAAACACTCTCGACATAAATCACAGCAGGATCCTCTATGATCCACCTCCCAGAATTCTGGAAATAAAAGCAAAAATAAACAAATGGGATCTAATTAAAATTAAAAGCTTCTGCACAACAAAGGAAACTATAAGCAAGGTGAAAAGACAGCCTTCTGAATGGGAGAAAATAATAGCAAATGAAGCAACTGACAAACAACTAATCTCAAAAATATACAAGCAACTTCTGCAGCTCAATTCCAGAAAAATAAAACGACCCAATCAAAAAATGGGCCAAAGAACTAAATAGACATTTCTCCAAAGAAGACATACGGATGGCTAACAAACACATGAAAAGATGCTCAACATCACTCATTATCAGAGAAATGCAAATCAAACCACAATGAGGTACATTTCACACCAGTCAGAATGGCTGCGATCCAAAAGTCTACAAGCAATAAATGCTGGAGAGGTGAGAAAAAGGGAACCCTCCTACACTGTTGGTGGGAATGCAAACTAGTACAGCCACTATGGAGAACAGTGTGGAGATTCCTTAAAAAATTGCAAATAGAACCTTATGACCCAGCAATCCCACTGCTGGGCATACACACCGAGGAAACCAGAATTGAAAGAGACACATGTACCCCAATGTTCATGCAGCACTGTTTATAATAGCCAGGACATGGAAACAACCTAGATGTCCATCAGCAGATGAATGGATAAGAAAGCTGTGGTACATATACACAATGGAGTATTACTCAGCCATTAAAAAAGAATACATTTGAATCAGTTCTAATGAGGTGGATGAAACTGGAGCGATTATACAGAGTGAAGTAAGCCAGAAAGAAAAACAGTATACTAACACATATATATGGAATTTAGAAAGATGGTAATGATAACCCTGTATGTGAGACAGCCAAAAGAACACTTTTGGACTCTGAGGGAGAAGGAGAGGGTGGATGATTTGGGAGAATGGCATTGAAACATGTATACTATCATGTAAGAAACGAATTGCCAGTCTATGTTTGATACAGGATACAGGATGCTTGGGGGCTGTGCATGGGATGATCCAGAGAGGATGATACGGGGTGGGAGGTGGGAGGGGGTTCAGGATTGGGAACTCATGTAAACCATGCGGATTCATGTCAATGTATGGCAAAACCAATACAGTATTGTAAAGTAAAATAAAGTAAAATAAAATTAAAAAATATATATATATAATATTATAGATAATTGTTCTTTTTTTTTAATTTA
>NW_017197973.1:0-7861 GCF_001704415.2 Capra hircus
AGGAATCTGTGGCTTTCCCTCGAGGTTTCCCACGAGGCTTTCCACGAGGCTTTCCCACGAGGCTTTCCCACGAGCTCCAACAAGGGCTGACCACCGTGTCACCGTCGTGTGAGTCGATCCTCGCTTGAAAGTCGAGGCAGTGCAGGAAAACGGTTTCCCTGAATGGACTGAGACATCTGGGGACTCTCGAATGGTGGCACGACCCTGGAGTTCCTCTCGCCTTTCCTGTGGAGATCGCCTCCTCTTGAGATGCGAGGGAATGCGGAATTCTTTCCCGACACGCAGTGAAAGGATCCCTCCTCTCGAGCCATGAGGCGGAAACGAGGCTCCTCTGGATGTGGTGGGACTCTCGTCTTCCTCTCGACTGGAGACGGGTATTTCGGGGAAATTCTTGAGTTGCAGCAAGGGTTTGAAGGACTCCTTGAAGTTCCATAGGTTAGGTGTGATTAGCCTCGAGCGCCTCAGGGGAATTGGGCCTCATCTCGCCTGGAAGGGAGAACCTCCTGGCATTTTCTCGAGTTGCTGCAGGTGCTCTCGACTTACGACGGGGACCTCAGGGACCTCTCTGGTGGCCTCAGGAAAGCCAGTCCCCATGCGAGTTGCACGGCGGCATCTCGGGATTCCTCTCCGTCGATGCCCGGCCTAAGACCTTGCTTGGAGTCGGTGCTGGAACCTGAGGATTCCTCTCCAGTGCTGACATGGATCTTGGGGTACTTCTGGAGTCTCCCAGGGAGTCATTCCTCGTCATCCGAGTGGGGCATGCACGCGCGGCTTTCCTCCCGAGCTGTAGCAGCAGTGTCACGCTCCTTCACGTGGATCAAGGGATCTGTGGCTTTCTCGCAGCTTTCCATGAGACTATTCCCACGAGGCTTTGGCCTGTGTCGTCGTGTGAGAGCGATCCTCCGCTTGAAAGTCGAGGCAGTGCAGGAAAACAGGTTTCCCTGGAATGGCCTGAGACATCTGGGGGACTCTGGAATGGTGGAAGACCCTGGAGTTCCTCACGCCTTTCCTGCTGTGTAGAAGCGTCCCTCTTGAGAATGCGACGGGAATGCCGAGAATTCTTTCCCGACCTCGGAGGGAAAGGATCCCTCCTCTCGAGCTATGACGTGGAAACGGGGCTCCTCTGAATGTGGGCGGGACTCTCGTGCTTTCCTCTCGAGTGGAGACGGGTTTGTTGGGGATCTTCTTGAGTTGCAGCAAGGGTGTGAAGGACCCTTTGGAAGTTCCAGAGGTTAGGAGTGATTAGCCTTGTGACACCTCAGCGGAAATGGGCCTCATCTCGCCTGGAAGGGAGAACCTCCTGTATTTTCTCAAGTTGCTGGCAGGTGCTCTCATCCTACGACAGGGACTCAAGGATCCGCTCTGGTGGCCTCAGGAAAGGACAGTCCCCATGTGAGTTGCTCGGGGG
This sequence comes from Capra hircus, assembly GCF_001704415.2. NCBI lineage: Eukaryota > Metazoa > Chordata > Mammalia > Artiodactyla > Bovidae > Capra > Capra hircus. Next base: position 1,409 of record NW_017197973.1, read on the forward strand.
CCTCTCGGGATTCCTCTCCCGTCGATGCCAGGGCCTAAGACCTTGTGTAGTCGGTGCCGGAACCTGAGGATTCTTTCCAGTGCTGACATGGAACTTGGGGTACTTCTGGAGTCTCCACAGGGGAGTCAGTCCTCGTCTCGAGTAAGGGCATGCACGTGAACTTTCCTCCCGAGCTGTAGCAGCACTGTCAAGCTTCCATTCGCGTGGATCAAAGCATCTGTGGCTTTCCCTCGAGGCTTTCCCACGAGACTTTCCCACGAGGCTTTCCCACCAGGCCTTTCCCACAGGGCTGTCCCACGTGCCACCGAGGTGTGAGTCGATCCTCGGCTTGAAAGTCGAGGGCAGTGCAGGGAAAACAGGTTTCCCTGGAATGGACTGAGACATCTGGAAGACTCTGGGAATGGTGGCACGACCCTGGAGTTCCTCTCTCCTTTCCTGTGGAGAGCGCCTCCAATTGAGATGCGACGGGAACGCCGGGAATTCTTTCCCGACCACGCAGGGAAAGATCCCTCCTCTCGAGCTATGAGGCGGAAACGGGGCTCCTCTGGATGTGGGCGGGACTCTCGTGCTTCCTCTCGAGTGGAGACGGGTACGTCGGGGAACTTCTTGAGTTGCAGCAATGGTGTGAAGGACCCTTTGAAAGTTCCAGAGGTTAGGTGTAATTAGCCTGGGGACTCCTCAGAGGAAATGGGCCTCATCTCCCCTGGAGGGGAGAACCTCCTGCATTTTCTCGAGTTGGTGCAGGTGCTCTCGACTTACGACGGGGACCTCAGGGACCCGCTCTGGTGGCCTCAGGTAAGGCCAGTCCCCATGCGAGTTGCTCGGGGGCCTCTCGGGATTTCTCTCCCGTCGATGCCGGGGTCTAAGACCTTGTGTGGAGTCGGTGCCGAACCTGAGGATTCCTCTCCAGTGCTGACATAGATCTTGGGGTACTTCTGGAGTCTCCCCAGGGGAGTCAGTCCTCATCTCGGAGTGGAGGCATGCACGTGCGCTTTCCTCCCAAGCTGTAGCAGCAGTGTCACGCTTCTCTTTGCATGGATCAAGGGATCTGTGGCTTTCCCTCGAGGATTTCCCTAAGGGCTGTGCCAAGTGCCACCGTGGTGTGAGTGGATCCTCGTCCTGAAAGTCGAGGCAGTGTAGGGAAACAGGTTTCCCTGGAATGGACTGAGACATCTGGGGGACTCTGGGAATGGGTGCACGAATCTGGAGTTCCTCTCGCCTTTCCCTGTGGATAGCGCCTCCTCTTGAGATGAGTCGGGAACTCCGGGAATACTTGACCGACCACTCAGTGAAAGGATCCCTCCTCTCGAGCTAGGAGGCAGTAACGGGGCTACTCTGGATGTGGGCGGGACTCTCGTGCTTCCTCTCGAGTGGAGAGGGGTATTTCGGGGGAACTTCTTGAGTTGCAGCTAGGGTTTGAAGGCCCGTTTGTTAGTTCCAGACGCTTGTTGATAAGCCTCGAGACGCCTCATCGGATATGGGCCACATCTCGCCTGGAGGGGAGAACCTCCTGGATTTTCTCGAGTTGCAGCAGGAGCTCTCGACTTACGACTTGGACCTCAGAGACCCGCTCTGTTGGCCTCATGAAAGGCCAGTCCCCATGCAAGTTGCTCGGGGCACTCTCCACAGGAAACGCGAGAGGAACTCCAGTGTCGTGCCACCATTCCAGAGTTCCACAGATGTCTCAGTCCATTCCAGGGAAACCTGTTTTCCTTGCACTGCCTTGACTTTCAAGCCTAGGATCGACTCACACCACGGTGGCACGTGGGACAGCCCACTGGGAAAGCCTCGTGGGAAAGCCTCGAGGGAAAGCCACAGATTCCTTGATCCACGCGAAGGGAAGCATGACACTGCTAGGACCCACTCCCCTGGGGAGTCACTCTGGTGCCTCAGGAAAGGCCAGTCCCCATGCGATTGCTCGGGGCCTCTCGGATTCCTCTCTCGTCGATGCCGGGGCCTAAGATCTTGTTTGGAGTCAGTGCCAGGAACCTGAGGATTCTGTCCAGTGCTCGACATGGATCTTGGGGTACTTCTGGAGTCTCCCCGAGGGGAGTCAGTCCACTCGGCCCGAGGGGCATGCCAGTGGACTTTCCTCCAGAGCTGTAGCCAGCAGTGTCATCGCTTCCCTTCGCGTGGATCAAGGATCTGTGGCTTTCCCTCGAGGCTTTCCCACGAGGCTTTCCCAGTGGGCTGTCCCACGTGCCACCGTGGTGTGAGTCGATCCTAGGCCTTGAAAGTCAAGGCAGTGCAAGGAAAACAGGTTTCCCTGGAATGGACTTGAGACATCTGTGGAACTCTGGGAATGGTGGCACGACACCTGGAGTTCCTCTCGCGTTTCCTGTGGAGAGTGCCCCGAGCAACTTGCATGGGGACTGGCCTTTCATGAGGCCAACAGAGCGGGTCTCTGAGGTCCAAGTCGTAAGTCGAGAGCTCCTGCTGCAACTCGAGAAAATCCAGGAGGTTCTCCCCTCCAGGCGAGATGTGGCCCATATCCGATGAGGCGTCTCGAGGCTTATCAACAAGCGTCTGGAACTAACAAACGGGCCTTCAACCCTAGCTGCAACTCAAGAAGTTCCCCGAAATACCCCTCTCCACTCGAGAGGAAGCACGAGAGTCCCGCCCACATCCAGAGTAGCCCCGTTACTGCCTCCTAGCTCGAGAGGAGGGATCCTTTCACTGAGTGGTCGGTCAAGTATTCCCGGAGTTCCCGACTCATCTCAAGAGGAGGCGCTATCCACAGGAAAGGCGAGAGGAACTCCAGATTCGTGCACCCATTCCCAGAGTCCCCCAGATGTCTCAGTCCATTCCAGGGAAACCTGTTTCCCTACACTGCCTCGACTTTCAGGACGAGGATCCACTCACACCACGGTGGCACTTGGCACAGCCCTTAGGGAAATCCTCGAGGGAAAGCCACAGATCCCTTGATCCATGCAAAGAGAAGCGTGACACTGCTGCTACAGCTTGGGAGGAAAGCGCACGTGCATGCCTCCACTCGAGATGAGGACTGACTCCCCTGGGGAGACTCCAGAAGTACCCCAAGATCTATGTCAGCACTGGAGAGGAATCCTCAGGTTCCGGCACCGACTCCACACAAGGTCTTAGACCCCGGCATCGACGGGAGAGAAATCCCGAGAGGCCCCCGAGCAACTCGCATGGGGACTGGCCTTACCTGAGGCCACCAGAGCGGGTCCCTGAGGTCCCCGTCGTAAGTCGAGAGCACCTGCACCAACTCGAGAAAATGCAGGAGGTTCTCCCCTCCAGGGGAGATGAGGCCCATTTCCTCTGAGGAGTCCCCAGGCTAATTACACCTAACCTCTGGAACTTTCAAAGGGTCCTTCACACCATTGCTGCAACTCAAGAAGTTCCCCGACGTACCCGTCTCCACTCGAGAGGAAGCACGAGAGTCCCGCCCACATCCAGAGGAGCCCCGTTTCCGCCTCATAGCTCGAGAGGAGGGATCTTTCCCTGCGTGGTCGGGAAAGAATTCCCGGCGTTCCCGTCGCATCTCAATTGGAGGCGCTCTCCACAGGAAAGGAGAGAGGAACTCCAGGGTCGTGCCACCATTCCCAGAGTCTTCCAGATGTCTCAGTCCATTCCAGGGAAACCTGTTTTCCCTGCACTGCCTCGACTTTCAAGCCGAGGATCGACTCACACCTCGGTGGCACGTGGGACAGCCCTGTGGGAAAGCCTGGTGGGAAAGCCTCGTGGGAAAGTCTCGTGGGAAAGCCTCGAGGGAAAGCCACAGATGCTTTGATCCACGCGAATGGAAGCTTGACAGTGCTGCTACAGCTCGGGAGGAAAGTTCACGTGCATGCCCTTACTCGAGACGAGGACTGACTCCCCTGTGGAGACTCCAGAAGTACCCCAAGTTCCATGTCAGCACTGGAAAGAATCCTCAGGTTCCGGCACCGACTACACAAGGTCTTAGGCCCTGGCATCGACGGGAGAGGAATCCCGAGAGGCCCCCGAGCAACTCACATGGGGACTGTCCTTTCCTGAGGCCACCAGAGCGGATCCTTGAGGTCCCTGTCGTAGGATGAGAGCACCTGCAGTCAACTTGAGAAAATACAGGAGGTTCTCCCTTCCAGGCGAGATGAGGCCCATTTCCGCTGAGGTGTCACAAGGCTAATCACTCCTAACCTCTGGAACTTCCAAAGGGTCCTTCACACCCTTGCTGCAACTCAAGAAGATCCCCAACAAACCCGTCTCCACTCGAGAGGAAGCACGAGAGTCCCGCCCACATACAGAGGAGCCCCGTTTCCACGTCATAGCTCGAGAGGAGGGATCCTTTCCCTCCGAGGTCGGGAAAGAATTCTCCGGCATTCCCGTCGCATCTCAAGAGGGGACGCTTTACACAGGAAAGGCGTGAGGAACTCCAGGGTCGTTCCACCATTCCCAGAGTCCCCCAGATGTCTCAGGCCATTCCAGGGAAACCTGTTTTCCCTGCACTGCCTCGACTTTCAAGCCGAGGATCGTCTCACACGACGGTGGCACGTGGGACAGCCCTGTGGGAAAGCCTCGTGGGAAAGTCTCATGGGAAAGCCTCGAGGGAAAGCCACAGATCCCTTGATCCACGTGAAGGGGAGCGTGACACTGCTGCTACAGCTCGGGAGGAAAGCGCAGCGTGCATGCCCCCACTCGAGACGAGGAATGACTCCCCTGAGGAGACTCCAGAAGTACCCCAAGATCCATGTCAGCACTGGAGAGGAATCCTCAGGTTCCAGCACCGACTCCAAGCAAGGTCTTAGGCCCGGGCATCGACGGGAGAGGAATCCCGAGATGCCGCCGTGCAACTCGCATGGGGACTGGCCTTTCCTGAGGCCACCAGAGAGAGGTCCCTGAGGTCCCCGTCGTAAGTCGAGAGCACCTGCAGCAACTCGAGAAAATCCAGGAGGTTCTCCCTTCCAGGCGAGATGAGGCCAATTTCCCCTGAGGCGTCTCGAGGCTAATCACACCTAACCTATGGAACTTCCAAGGAGTCCTTCAAACCCTTGCTGCAACTCAAGAATTTCCCCGAAATACCCGTCTCCAGTCGAGAGGAAGCACGAGAGTCCCACCACATCCAGAGGAGCCTCGTTTCCGCCTCATGGCTCGAGAGGAGGGATCCTTTCACTGCGTGGTCGGGAAAGAATTCCCGGCATTCCCCTCGCATCTCAAGAGGAGGCGATCTCCACAGGAAAGGCGAGAGGAACTCCAGGGTCGTGCCACCATTCCCAGAGTCCCCCAGATGTCTCAGTCCATTCCAGGGAAACCTGTTTTCCCTGCACTGCCTCGACTTTCAAGCCGAGGATCGACTCACACGACGGTGACACGTGGGTCAGCCCTGTGGGAAAGCCTCGTGGGAAAGCCTCGTGGGAAAGCCTCGTGGGAAAGCCTCGTGGGAAAACCTCGAGGGAAAGCCACAGATTCCTTGATCCACGCGAAGGGAAGCGTGACACTGCTGCTACAGCTCTGAAGGAAAGCGCAACTGCATGCCCCCACACGAGACGAGGACTGACTCCCCTGGGGAGACTCCAGAAGTAACCCAAGATCCATGTCAGCACTGGAGAGGAATCCTCAGGTTCAGGCACCGATTCCAGACAAGGTCTTAGGCCCCGGAATCGACGGGAGAGGAATCCCGAGAGGCCCCCGAACAAATCCGAGAGGGGACTGGCCTTTCCTGAGGCCACCAGAGCAGGTCCCTTAGGTGCCAGGCATAAGTCAAGAGCACCTGCCGCAACTCGAGAAACACAGGAGGTTCTTCCATCCAGGCGACATGGGGCCCATTTCCGCTGGAGGAGTCTCGAGGCTAATCACACCTAACCTCTGGAACTTCCAAAGGGTCCTTCACACCCTGGCTGCAACTCAAGAAGTTCCCCGACATACCCGTCTCCACTTGAGTGGAAGCACGAGAGTCCCGCTGACATCCAGACGAGCCCGTTTCCGCCTCCTAGCTCGAGAGGAGGGATCCTTTCCTGCGTGGTCGGGAAAGAATTCCCGGCGTTCCCATCGCATTTCAAGAGGAGGCGCTCTCCACAGGAAAGGCGAGAGTAACTCCAGGGTCGTGCCACCATTCCCAGAGTCAACTAGATGTCTCCGTCCATTCCAGGTAAACCTGTTTTCCCTGCACGGCCTCGACTTTCAAGCCGAGGATCGACTCACACCACGGTGGCACGTGGGCCCTGTGGGAAAGCCTGTGGGAAGCTCGTGGGAAAGCCTCGAGGGAAAGCCACAGATCCCTTGATCCACCGAAGGGAAGCGTGACACTGCTGCTACAGCTCGGGAGGAAAGCGCACGAGCATGCCCCCAATCGAGACGAGGACTGACTCCCCTGGGCTGAGGAGACACCAGAAGTACCGCAAGGTCCATGTCAGTAACAACTGGAGAGGAATCCTCAGCTTCCGGCCGACTCAAACAAGATCCTTAGGCCCTGGCATCTGACTGGAGGAAGGAATTCCCAGAGGCCACTGATGC
>NW_017197974.1:0-7861 GCF_001704415.2 Capra hircus
CAGCAAGTGTGAAGGAACCATTGGAAGTTCCAGAGGTTAGGTGTGCTTGCGCTCCCTCATTTTCCTGAGTTGGATTTTCTCGGTTACGGGGTGCTCTCGAATTACGACGGGGACCTCAGGGACCTGTCTCGTGGCCTCAGGAAGGCCAGTCCCCATGCAAGTTGCCAGGGGGACTCTCGGGATTCCTCTTGGGTCGATGCCGGGGCCTAAGACCTTGTGTGGAGTCGAGGCCGGATCCTGAGGATTCCTCTCCAGTGCTGACATGGTTCTTGGGGTACTTCTGGAGTCTCCCCAGGGAAGTCAGTCCTCGTCTCGAGTGTGGGCATGCACGTGCGCTTTCCTCCCGAGCTGTAGCAGCAGTGTCACGCTTCCTAACGCGTGGTCAAGGGATCTGTAGCTTTCACTCAAGTCTTTCCTTCAAGGCTTTCCCAAGAGTCTTTCCCACAGGGCTGTCCACCTGCCACCATGGTGTGAGTCGATCCTCGGCTTGAAAGTCGAGGCAGTGCAGGGAAAACAGGTTCCTCTGGAATGGACTGTGACATCTGGGGGACTCTTGGAATGGTGGTACGACCCTGGAGTTCCGCTCGCCTTTCCTGTGGAGAGCGCCTCCTCTTGAGATGGGACGGGAACGCCGGGAATTCTTTCCCGACCAAGCAGGGAAAGGATCCGTCATCTCGAGGTCCGAGGCAGAAACGGGGCTCCTCTGGATGTGGGCGGGACCCTCGTGCTTCCTCTGGAGTGGAGACGGTATGTCGGGGAACTTCTTGAGTTTCAGCAAGGTTGTGAAGGAACCTTTGGAATTTCCAGAGTTTAGGTGTGATTAGCCTCGAGTGCCTCAGCGGAAATTGGCCTCATCTTGCCTGGAGGGGAGAACCTCCTGGATTTTCTCGAATTGTGGCAGGTGTTCTCAACGTACGCTGGGACCTCAGGGACCCGCTCTGGTGGCGTCAGGAAAGGCCAGTTCCCATCCGAGTGGCTACGGGGCCTCTCAGGATTCCTCTCCCGTCGATGGTGGGGCCTAAGACCTTGTGTGAAGTCGAGGCCGGTACCTGAGGATTCCTCTCCCGTGGTGACATGGTTCTTGGGGTACTTCTTGAGTCTCCCCAGGGGTGTCAGTCCTCTTCTCAGCGGGATCATGCAAGAACGCTTACCTCCTGAGCTGCAGTAGCAGTGTCACGCTGCCCGTCGCGTGATCAAGAGATCTATGTCTTTCCCTCGAGGTATTTCTCACGGGGCTTTCCCTCGAGGCTTTCCCACGAGGCTTTCCACATCGCTGTCCCACGTGCCACCATGGTGCCAGTCGATCCTCGGCGTGAAAATCAAGGCAGTGCAGGGAAAACAGGTTCCTCTGGAATGGACTGAGACATCTGGGGGACTCTTGGAATTGTGGCACGACCCTGGAGTTCCTCTCGCCCTTTCCTGTGGAGAGCGCCTCTTCTTGAGATGCGGTGGGAACGCCGGGAATACTTTCCCGACCAAGCAGGGAAAGTCCGTGGTCCAGCCCGGTGGATCCAGCGTGATTCGAAGGTGGGGACGTAGTCGTCGTCTTTGGAAATATACATATTTAATCCCAGATATAAAGAGATTAGAAATGGATTGTGTAGTAGGAAGATTATTGGAGAAAAAGAGGCTGAATAACTTGGATTACGTGGAATAGCATCCATCCTCCAGTAGAGAATTCAGCCAGAAAAAACGGGAGCAAAAAAGAAGCGACATGGGGGAATCAGTCTTTCCGGAAACTGATCTGATTTCTTTATTTTTGGTTTTGCTTGTATACCTCTTGTTACACATAGGGATGAATACAGAGTCACGCAGGAGTCGGCATCCTGACCTTTATCAAAATCAGGTGCTTCACATAAATGTATAAAAAAAAGGTCTTAGGGATCTTACATCATCTTCTGGCCATGAATGAGACCTGCTGACATTTTATGATCCTTTCTTTCTGATAACCAAATAAACTTATTTCTTCCAAGGGTGTTTTTTCTTAAACCAGGCACCACCCTCCAAATAAAGTTACATTCCTATAGGGTGAGGGTGTAGTGAGTTACAATCAAGAAAGGAATTTATTTAACCCAAGGTTAACATGATTAGTCTTAAAGGTGAATTCTTATTTCTCCTATATGCTTAAAGGTTAATACTTATTTCTCCTATATACTAGTTATATTCATTATAAGGGTAGGGAACATGGAGATTTATCAGCAAACATCAGCCTAACAAATGAAAATCCTTTCATCAATTCTCCCCTTAAGATCTATTTAGTCTTAAGATATGATAAAGTTACATTCTTACATAGAAAGGACACAGTGATATATAACAAAGTACAGTGATCTATTACAAAAGTGAAAATCCATTAACTCAAAAAGTCTAGTATTGCTAACATCAAAAACTGCTATATTTCCTTTGCTATATTCCAAATACATTGATTAATATATTCCCAAGTGCCTAAGGATATGGAGGCCTGGTGGCAATCATTGACTCAACAAGAAGAAAAAGTCCTATGCTAATTAAGACTCTCAAAATACTCCAAAACTCTCTGTGCTGTTTACAGTTGAGAGGCAGTAAACAATCTTGTGCCTAGTGGCAGCAGTATGGATAATCCTGTCACACAAGCTGGTCTGTCAGCAGAGAGGTTTGACCTAAAATATCCTTGTCCCACCCAGAGCAGGGAATTAGCAGCAATTTTTGACACAACAAATGAAGAACCCTTCACCAATATAATTCCTAACCAACTATACTAATAATTTCTAACTCCCCAAAATAATTTGCCTTTAGTAAGTCTAAAACATCTCATGCCTCTCAGGTTGGGAGGCTGTAAACAATCACATGTGGCCGGACAAACCTATAAAGGTGGGCTAGATAACCTTCAGAGGAGTCGGCAAGCTGAAACACTCTTGTCATGCCCAAGAATATTTATTGCCTTGAAGCTGCACGTTTACTTCTTCTCCGAGAGAAACAGTTATGGGGGAGAGCCCCCGTAAAGTCAGAAGTGTAGGTGAGAGCATAAAACAGACTCTGGTTTTGGGGTTCGATGCTCGGGAACAGGGGGTTACCTGAGGCTTGATCACGCCTTTGCGCATGCCAAGCCTCCTTCCTCATGACCTTTGCCATAGGCGGAATTCCTCACGCTGGTCCCCGGAAGGAAAGGATCCCTCATCTCGAGCGACGAGGCGGAAACGCGCCTCCTGTGGATGTAGGGGGGACCATCTTGCTTATTCTCGAGTGGAGACGGGTATGTCGGGGAAACTTCTTGAGTTGCAGCAAGGGTGTAAAGTACCTTTTGGAAGTTCCAGAGGTTAGGTGTGATTAGCCTCGAGACACCTCAGTGGAAATGGGCCTCATCTCGCCTGGAGGGGATCCTGGATTTTCTCGAGTTGCGGCAGGTGCTCTCGACTTACGACGGGGACCTCAGGGGCCAGCTCTGGTGGCCTCAGGACCAGTCCCCATTCAAGTTTCTAGGGGGCCTCTCAGGATTCCTCTCCTGTCGATGCCGGGGCCTAAGACCTTGTGTGAAGTCGGGCTGGAACCTGAAGATTCCTCTCCAGTGCTGACATGGATCTTGTGGTACTTCTGGAGTCTCCCCAGGGGAGTCAGTCCTCGTCTCGAGTGGGCATGCACGTGCGCTTTCCTCCTGAGCGGTAGCAGTGTCACGCTTCCCGTCGCGTGGATCAAGGGATCTGTGGCTTTCCTCTAGGCTTTCCCATGAGGCTTTCCCACAGGGCTGTCCCACATGCCACCTTGGTGTGAGACGATCCTCGGCGTGAAAGTCATGGCAGTGCAGGGAAAACAGGTTCCTCTGGAATGGACTGAGACATCTGGGGAACTCTTGGAATGGTGGCACGACCTGGAGTTCCTCTGGCCTTTCCTGTGGAGAGCACTTCCTCTTGAGATGCGACGGGAACGCCAGGAATTCTTTCCGACCACGCAGGGAAAGGATCCCTCTCCTAGATACGAGGCGGAAACGGGGCTCCTCTGGATGTGGGTGGGACCCTCGTGCTTCATCTCGAGTGGAGACGGGTATGTCGTGATCTTCTTGACTTGCCGCAGGGGTGTCAAAGACCCTTTGGAAGTTCCAGAGGTTAGGTGTGATTAGCCTCGAGATGCCTCAGGGGAAATGGGCCTCATCTCGCCTGGAGGGGAGAACCTCCTGGATTATCTTGAGTTGGAGCAGGTGCTCTCGTCTTAGCATGGGGACCTCAGGGACCCGCTCCTGTGGCCTCAGAAAAGGCCAGTGCCCATGGGAGTTGCTAGGGGGCCTCTCAGGATTCCTCTCACGTCGATGCCGGGGCCTAAGACCTTGTGTGGAGAGCCCGAGCGGAGGCGGCGCGGAGCGTTTCGGTTCTCAGTGCCTGGGGCACCGGTGTGTGGTGTGAGGCTGCGGCGGAGCCTCTACACTGAAGGTGCGAGAGGTTGGCAGCTTCGATTGAAGCACATCGAGCGGCGACAGCAGTGAAAGTCATGAGCGACAGCGGCGAGGAGAACTACGGCGAGGGGAATCCCGTTCTGCTTCCAGAAGCGGAAGTGCTCATGGATCTGGGAAATCTGCAAGTCATACCCCTGCAAGGTCTCGCTCCAAGGAAGATTCCAGGCGTTCCAGATCAAAGTCCAGGTCCAGATCGGAATCTAGGTCTAGATCCAGAAGAAGTTCTCGGAGGCATTATACAAGGTCACGATCTCGGTCCCGGTCCCATAGAAGATCTCGTAGCAGATCTTACAGCAGAGATTATCGAAGACGGCATAGCCACAGTCATTCTCCCATGTCTACTCGCTGGCGTCATGTTGGGAATCGGGCAAATCCTGATCCTAACTGTTGTCTTGGAGTATTTGGATTGAGCTTGTATACTACAGAAAGAGATCTAAGAGAAATGTTCTCTAAATATGGCCCAATTGCTGATGTATCTATTGTATATGACCAGCAGTCTAGACGTTCAAGAGGATTTGCCTTTGTATACTTTGAAAATGTAGATGATGCCAAGGAAGCAAAAGAGCGTGCCAATGGAATGGAGCTTGATGGATGTAGGATCAGAGTTGACTTCTCCATAACGAAAAGACCACATACTCCAACAGCAGGAATTTACATGGGGAGACCTACCTATGGCAGCTCACGCCGTCGAGATTACTATGACAGAGGATATGATCGAGGCTATGATGATCGGGACTATTACAGCAGATCGTACAGAGGAGGAGGAGGAGGAGGAGGAGGATGGAGAGCTGCTCAAGACAGGGATCAGAAATACAGAAGACGGTCACCTTCTCCCTACTATAGTCGTGGAGGATACAGATCACGTTCCAGATCTCGATCATACTCACCTCATCGCTATTAAAGCATGAAGATGAAGACTTTCTGAAACCTGCCCTAGAGTTGGGATATTGTTTGTGGACAATATTTTTTATTGTCTCCTGTTTAAAAAGTGAACAGTGCCTGGTGAAGTTAGGTGACTTTTACACCTTTTATGATGACTACTTTTGGTGGAGTTGAAATGCTGTTTTCATTCTGCATTTGTGTAGTTCGGTGCTTTGTTCAAAGTTAAGTGTTTTCAGAAAAGTATGTTTTACATGTATTTTTTTACAGTCTAAAATTTTGACTGCTGAGAAGTTTCTATTGTACAGAACTTCATTTAAATGGTTTTTCTACTGAATACAGGGTATTCTGAAGATTGAAGCCTGTGTGTAAAATGCTACCAAATGGCAAAAAGCAACAATAACGTTTGGTTTTTACTTTTCTTTCTAACATATCAATGCTTAGGAGAACTGTTCTGATTAGATTGTCAGTAGTAAATTAAAGAAAAAAATGCCCGTTTTCCTCGAGTCCATGAAACATACCATACTTAATATACCTGCAGTTAAGTGATAAAAATTACGCTCTGTAACTCTATACTGCTAGTGTTAAAAACTAAAGATCTTTCAATACAGCAAATGCTTAATGCTTATATAAATGTGACTTTGACAGCCTTTATGTAATCTGTATTATACATAGCAGGGAATAAGATGAGTTGCACAATGTATGCCTTAAAAAGGCTATTTCTTAAAGCTGTTAGAAGGGGATAATGGTATTTCAATTAGTAATCAGCAAGTGAAAATAATATTCCACCACAAATGTACTCTTGTTCTTCTAGCTTTTAAGACTATATGGAAAAACTGGGTGGTTCAGAGTTTTGAGAAAAAAGAAGGGAACACTACACCTGTGTTGTGGATGATCTGAAGACTTTGCCTGTTCATTTTTTAAATACTAATTTCAGGTTCTTTGCTTACCAAAGGAGGCCCAATTTCACTCAAAATTTTTGAGAACTGTGTTTAAATAAATGCAAAGAAAAGAGTAAAAAGGAAAGAAAAAAAAAAGACCTTGTGAGGAGTTGGGGCAGGAACCTGAGGATTCCTCTACAGTGCTGACATGGATCTTGGGGTAGCTCTGGAGCCCCCCAGGGAAGTCAGTCTTCGTCTCGAATGGGGGCATGCACGTGCGCTTTCCTCCGAGCTGTAGCAGCAGTGTCACGCTTCCGGTCGCGTGATCAAGTGATCTGTGGCTTTTCCTCCAGGCTTTACCACGAGGCTATCCCAGAGGGCTGTCCCACATGCCGCCGAGGTGTGAGTCGAACCTCGGCGTGAAAGTCGAGGCAGTGCAGGGAAAACAGGTTCCTCTGGAATGGACTGAGACATCTAGGGGACTCTTGGAATGGTGGCACGACTCTGGAGTTCCTCTCGCATTTCCTGTGGAGAGCGCCTCCACTTGAGATGCGACGGGAACGCCGGGAATTCTTTCCCGACGAAGCAGGGAAAGGATCCCCACATCTCGAGCTACGAGGCGGAAAGGGGCTCCTCTGGATGTGGGCGGGACCCTCGTGCTTCCTATCGAGAGGAGACGGGTATGTCAGGGAACTTCTTGAGTGGCAGCAAGGGTGTGAAGGACCCTTTGGAAGTTCCAGAGGTTAGGTGTGATTAGCCTCCAGACGCTTCAGCGGAAATGGGCTTCATCTCGCCTGGAGGGGAGAACCTCCTGGATTTTCTCGAGTTGCGGCAGGTGCTCTCGACTTACGACGGGGACCTCAGGGACCCGCTCTGGTGGCCTCAGGAAAGGCCAGTCCACATGCGAGTTGCTCGGGGGCCTCTCGGGATTCCTCTACCATCGAGGCCGGGGCCTAAGACCTTGTGTGGAGTCGGTGCCGGAACCTGAGGATTCTTCTGCAGTGCTGACATGGATCTTGGGGTACTTCTGGAGTCTCCCCAGGGGAGTCAGTCCTCGTTTGAGTGGGCGCATGCACGTGCGCTTACCTCCGGAGCTGTGGCAGCAGTGTCATGCTTCCCTTCGCCTGGATCAAGGGATCTGTGGCTTTCCCACGAGGCTTTCCCACAGGGCTATCCCACGTGCCACCGTGGTGTGAGTCGATCGATGGCTTGAAAGTCAACGCAGTGCAAGGAAAACAGGTTTCCCTGGAATGGACTGAGACATCTGGCGAATCTGGGAATGGTGGCACGACCCTGGACTTCCTCTCGACTTTCCTGTGGAGAGCGCCTCCTCTTGAGATGCGACGGGAACGCCGGGAATTCTTTCCCGACCACTCAGGGAAAGGATCCCTTCTCTCGAGCTAGGAGGCGGAAACGGTGCTCCTCTGTATGTGGGCGGGACTCTCGTGCTTCCTCTCGAGTGGAGACGGCTATGTCGGGGAAATTCTGGATTTGCAGCAAGGGTGTAAAGGACCCTTTGGAAGTTCCAGAGGTTAGGTGTGATTAGCCTCGAGACGCCTCAGTGGAAATGGTCCTCATGTTGCCAGGAGGGAGAACCGCCTGGATTTTCTCGAGTTGCGGCAGGTGCTCTCGACTTTCGACGGGGACCTCAGGGACCCGCTCTGGTGGCCTCAGGAAAGGC
>NW_017197975.1:0-7860 GCF_001704415.2 Capra hircus
CACGACCCTGGAGTTCCTCTCGCCTTTCCTGTGGAAAGGGTCTTCTCTTGAGAATGGACAGGAACGCTGGGAATTCTTTCGCGACCCACGCAGGAAAGGATCCTCATCTCGAGCTACAAGGCAGAAACGGGGCTCTCTGGATGTCGCGGGACCCTCATGCTTCCTGCTGGAGTGGAGACGGGTATGTTGGGGAACTTCTTGAGTTGCAGCAAGGTGTGAAGGACTCTTTGGAATTTCCAGAGGTTAGATGTGAATAGCCTCGAGACGCCTCAGCGGAAATGGGCCTAATTTCGACTGAGGGGAGAACCTCCTGGATTTTCTCGAGTTGGCGGCAGTGTTGCTCTCGGACTTATGACGGGCCCTCCGGGACCCGGTATGGTGTCATCAGGAAAGGCCAGTCCCCATGCGAGTTGCTAGGGGGACATCCGGATTTCTCTCCCGTCCGATGCTGGGGCCTAACACCTTGTGTGGAGTCGGGGCCGGGCCTGAGGATGCCTCTGCAGTGCTGACATGGATCTTGAGGTACTTCTGCAGTCTCCACAGGGGAGACAGTCCTCGTCTCGAGTGGGCTCATGCACCTGCACTTTCCTTCGAGCTGTAGCAGCAGTGTCATGCTTCCCTTCGCGTGATCAAGGGATCTGTGGATTTCCCTCCAGGCTTTCCCACGAGGCTTTCCCACGATGCTTTCCCACAGGGCTGTCCCAAGTGCCACCGTGGTGGGAGTCGATCCTCGCGTCAAAGCCGAGGCATTGGCAGGGAAACAGGTTCCTCTGGAATGAAATGAGGCATCTGAGGGCCTCTTGGAATGGTGACACGACCCTGGAATTCCTCTCGCATTTCCTGTGGAGAGTGCTCCTCTTGAGATGCGATGGGAATGCGGAAATTCTTTCCCAACAAGCAGGGAAAGGATCCCTCATGTCCAGCTGCGAGGCGGAAACGGGGCTCCTCTGGAAGCGGGCGGGACCCTCGTGCTTCTCGGAGTGGAGACGGGTATGTCGGAGAACTTCTTGACTTGCAACTAGGTTGTGAAGGACACTTTCGACATTCCAGAGGTTAGTTGTTCTTAGCCTCGAGACGCCTGAGCGGAAATGGGCCTCATCTCGCCTGGAGGGGAGAACCTCTTGGATTTTCTCGAGTTGCGGCAGGTGCTCTCGAGTTACAACGGAGACCTCAGGGACCCGCTCTGGGTGACCTCAGGAAAGGCCAGTCCCCATGCGAGTTGCTACAGGGCCCTCTCAGGATTCCTCTCTCCTTCGATGCCGGGGCCAAAGACCTTGTGTGGAGTCGGGGCCGGAACCTGAGGATTCCTCTCCAGTACTGACATGGATCTTGGCGTAATTCTGGAGTCTCCCAAGGGGGCGTCAGTCCTCGTCTCGAGTAGGGGCATGCACGTGCGCTTTCCTCCCGAGCTATAGCAGCAGTGTCACGCTCCCGTCTCGTGGATCAAGGGATCTGTGGTTTCCCTCGAGTCTTTCCCGTGGGGCTTTCCCACAGTGCTATTCCACGTGCCACCATTGTGTGAGTCGATCCTCGGCGTTAAAGTCGAAGCAGTGCAGAGAAAACAGGAACCTCCTTCCCCACAGTAGGGGGTACACTGTCCCCTTGGGCGGGTTTCTCCAGGGCACTCGCGCTGGAGGGTTTGCCAGTGGAGTTGCGGGGCCTCAGGCTCCACATGAGCAAAGCCCCAAATGGCATTAGCTGTCAGTCCAGAGGCTGGCCCTCAGGTCTCTGGCTGGAGCCTTGGGCTCCAGGCAACTCACAGCCCCTGGCGCTCTGGACTGCTGTAGGGAAGCCCAGCTCACGGAGAGTTGGGAGGGGCAGGGGGGAAACGGAGGCGAGGACAGCGAGGGATCTAGGTGGAGGCGCTGGAGAGAGCGTCGGTGTCCTGGAATGCCTTGGATGACCCAGCGGGAAAGTCAAGGCCAGGGACTTGTGGAATGTGAAAAGGTGGAAACCCCAGAGCAAGGCAGGCTGGGAAGGGGGCATGGGCGGCAGTTCAAACCTACCGTTTCCTAGGTGGTGAGCTCCTTGGCACTGCTGAGGGCCCCTGATTGATCCACCCTGGGTTGATCCACCCCCCTCGGCGAGGCAGGGCCACAAACCAAAGCCCGAAGTGCCCGCCACCCCGACGAGGATCTTGGCAGTCCGGGCCACAGCCATGCCCGGGAAAAGCCCACTCGCTCCACGGGACTCCGTCCAGGGTCTCTTTGGAAAGAGGCCAGGGGCGCACCCTCCATCTCCCACCAACCCTATTGACGTCAATGGGGGCGGAGCCGCCTCCCGCTCTCCAGAGAGTCCTGAGCTGCTTGGTCCCGCCCACTCGGCCAGCAGTCTGCAGCGTGCCCGTGTGCCTCTCCACCATGGCTTTGTCCGGCTCCTCCAGCACCTCAAGCGTACGTTTGCCCTCGGTCCTGGGGTCGGATCACGTCTCAGGGGATTTGCGGGTGGCCCGGGCAAAGGCTCTCGGCCAACGTGTCGACCCCCCCCGTCCGAGTACGGTGGGACCCATCTCCGGGCCCGGGGTTCCTAGGCGTCAGGTGTGCCCAAAGTCGGAGGGCGTGGCATCGTTCGTTCATCTTGCTCCTTTGGCACACACATGGCTTCTCCTTCTCTTTCTGGGAAGACAGTGTTGTTTCAGGGGGCGCGCTGAGGGGGGCGTGGGCCGGGGTTGGGAGGTGGTTGGAGCGGGTGCTGTTTTGGGATGAGGCCCTTTATCCTCACATCTTCCTGTGGGAATGGGAGTCGGGAGCTCTGTGGCCTTGCTGCCTTCAGTGGTTTCCTCTGCACAGGGGCCTAGTGGCTTCTGCCTTCTGTCAGGCGTTACCGGGTTTGGGCTTCGCTTTGGGGGCGTTGGCCTTTGCCTTGGCCTGGGCCTTGGCCTTGCCTTGGCGTTGCCCTTGCCCTTGTTGGCCTTACCTTGCCTTGCCCTTGCCCTTGAACTTGACCTTGCCTTGACTTGACCTTGACCTTGACCTTGAACTTGACCTTCACCTTGAACTTTGACTTGACTTGAACTTGAACTTGAACTTGAACTTGACCTTGACCTTGACCTTGACCAACAACGGTAGACCTCCAGATTTGCTCAGAGCACCGGAGGTCCTGAGGTAGGGCCCTGTATCTCCCTTCCCTTTGTGATCATTGCAAAGACATTCCTAGCTGATAGCCCATGAAGAAGCCAGCAGTGGGAGTGTGTTTGACACGACTGTGCGCCTTCCTGGCCTCAACTCCACAAGGGGCCTTACCTCTCGAAGTAGGCCCCATGTCCCTTGGGGAGGGTGTCATGCCTCTTTTCTCCTCACTGCCAAAGGGTGGAGCAAGCTCGCTCTGTCAGAGGTACAAAAACAGCAAATGAATGGATTTTCAACCTCTTGCTAGGCTGCACACTTTCAGGGCCCACTTTACTGAAACAGGTGCTCTGTGGCCCGTGGTTGGGTATGCAGGTTCACAAACAGGGTGAGATCCTGTGCAAGCCAAGAATTTTCCTGAAAGACCTAGGCTCACTAGAGCTCTCCTCCAGAGCAAAGGGGATAGAGGGGATGTATGGAGGAGTCTTTGCCTTTCCCTGTGAGTGTGGGGCTACTCCCTACGGCCCCAAGCTCAGGGATAACTGCCTCTAAGAAAGGAATGGCAAGAAGCACTATTCTTGGAGGTTGGGACAGGGAGTTCGCAGCATGTGGGGAAAGAAAGACTTCTTCGTGGAAGAAGAGGCAACCACTGCGGGTGTGTTTGCAAGCCTCTATTTGGAAGGAACAGGTTTGCTTATACAACTCAAGACAACCCGCTCTGGTGGCCTCAGGAAAGGCCAGTCCCATGCGAGTTCCTTGGGGGCCTCTCGGGATTCCTCTCCCGTCGATGCCGGGCCTAAGACCTTGTGTGGAGTCGGTGCCGGAACCTGAGGTTTCCTCTCCAGTGCTGACATGGATCTTGGGGTACATCTGGAGTCTCCCCAGGGGAGTCAATCCTCGTCTCGAGTGGGGGCATGCACGTGCGCTTTCCTCCGAGCTGTAGCAGCAGTGGCACGCTTCCCGTCAAGTGGATCAAGGGATCTGTGGCTTTCCCTCGAGGCTTTCCCACGAGGCTTTCCCACGAGTCTTTCCCACAGGGCTGTCCCACGTGCCAACGTGGTGTGAGTCGATCCTCGGCTTGAAAGTCGAGGCAGTGCAGGGAAAACAGGTTTCGCTGAAATGGACTGAGACATCTGGAGACTCTGAGAATGGTGGCACGACCCTGGAGTTCCTCTCGTCTTTCCTGTGGAGAGGGCCTCCTCTTGAGATGCGACGGGAACGCCGGGAATTCTTTCCCTTCCACGCAGGGAAAGGATCCCTCCTCTCGAGCTAGGAGGCGGAAACGGGGCTCCTGTGGATGTGGGCGGGACTCTTGTGCTTCCTCTCGAGTGGGGACGGGTATGTCGGGGAACTTCTTGAGTTGCAGCAAGGGTGTGAAGGACCCTTTGGAAGTTCCAGAGTTTAGGTGTGATAAGCCTCGAGACGACTCAGCGGAAATGGGCCTCATCTCGCCTGGAGGGGAGGACCTCCTGGATTTTCTCGAGTTGTGGCAGGTGCTCTTGACTTATGACGGGGACGTCAGGGACCCGCTCTGGGTGGCCTCAGGAAAGGCCAGTCCCCATGCGAGTTGTTCGGGGCCTCTCGGGATTCCTCTCGCCCGATGGGGGCCTAAGACCTTGTGTGGAGTCAGTGCCGGAACCTGAGGTTTGCTCTCCTGTGCTGACATGGATCTTGGGGTACTTCGGGAGTCTCCCCAGGGGAGTCAGTCCTGATCTCGAGTGGGGGCATGCACGTGCGCTTTCCTCCCGAGCTGTAGCACCAGTGGCACGCTTCCCGTCGAGTGGATCAAGGGATCTGTGGCTTTCCCGGCTTTCCCACGAGGCTTTTCCACGAGTCTTTCCCACAGGGCTGTCCCATGAGCCACCGTGGTGTGAGTCGATCCTCGGCTTGAAAGTCGAGGCAGTGCAGGGAAAACAGGTTTCCCTGGAATGGACTGAGACCTCTGGGGACTCTGGGAATGGTGGCACGACCCTGGAGTTCCTCTCGCCTTTCCTGTGGAGAGCGCCTCCTCTTGAGATGCATTGGGAACGCCGGAATTCTTTCCCTACCACGCAGGGAAAGGATACCTCCTCTCGAGCTAGGAGGTGGAAACGGGGTCCTTAGATGTGGGCTGCACTCTCGTGCTTCCTCTCGAGTGGAAACGGGTATGTCGGGGAAATTTTTGAGTTGCAGCAAGGGTGTGAAGGACCCTTTGGAAGGTCGAGAGGTTAAGTGTGATTAGCCTCGAGACATATCAGCGGAAATGGGCCTCATCTCTCCTGGAGGGGAGAACCTCCTGGATTTTCCCAAGTTGCGGCAGGTGCTCTCGACTTACGACGGGGACCTCAGGGACCCGCTCTGGTGGCCTCAGGAAAGGCCAGTCCCCATGCGAGTTGCTCGGGGCCTCGCGGGATTCCTCTCCCGTCGATGCCGCGGCGGCCTAAGACCTTGTGTGGAGTCGGTGCCAGAACCTGAGGATTCCTTTCCAGTGCTGACATGGATCTTGGGGTACTTCTGGAGTCTCACCAGGGAAGTCAGTCCTCGCCTTGAGTAGGGGCATGCACGTGCGCATTCCTCCCGAGCTGTAGTAGCAGTGTCACGCTTCCTTCGCGTGGATCAAGGGATCTGTGGCTATCCCTCGAGGCTTTCCCACGAGGCTTTCCCACGAGGCTTTCCACGAACGAGGCTTTACTACAGGGCTGTCCCATTGCCACCGTGTGTGAGTCGATCCTCGGCTTGAAAGTCGAGGCAGTGCAGGGAAAACAGGTTTCCCTGGAATGGACTGTGACATCTGGGGGACTCTGGGAATGGTGGCACGACCCTGGAGTTCCTCTCGCCTTTCCTGTGAAGTGCGCCTCCTCTTGAGATGCTAGGGAACGCCGGGAATTCTTTACTGACCACGCAGGGAAAGGATCCCTCCTCTCGAGCTAGGAGGGGAAACGGGCCTCCTCTGGATGTGGACGGGACTCTCATGCTTCCTCTCGAGTGGAGACGGGTATGTCGGGGAACTTCTTGAGTTGCAACAAGGGTGTGAAGGACCTTTTGGAAGTTCCAGAGTTTAGGTGTGATTAGCCTCGATACGGGTCAGCGGAAATGGGCCTCATCTCGCCTGGAGGGGAGAACCTCCTGGATTTTCTCAAGTTGCGGCAGGTGCTCTCGACTTACGACGGGGACGTCAGGGTCCCCTCTGGTGGCCTCAGGAAAGGCCAGTCCCCATGCGAGTAGCTCGGGGTCCTCTCGGGATTCCTCTCCCGTCGATGCCGGGGCCTAAGACCTTGTGTGGAGTCGGTGCCCGGAAACTGAGGTTTCCTCTCCAGTGCTGACATGGATCTTGGGCTACTTCTAGAGTCTCCCCAGGGGAGTCAGTCCTCGTCTCGAGTGGGGACATGCACGTGCGCTTTCCTCCCGAGCTGTAGCAGAAGTGGCACGCTTCCCGTCGAGTGGATCAAGGGATCTGTGGCTTTCCCTCGAGTCTTTCCCATGAGGCTTTCCCACAGGGCTTTTCCACGTGCCACCATGGTGTGAGTCGATCCTCAGCGTGAAAGTCGAACCAGTGCAGGGAAAACAGGTACCTCCTTCCCCACAGTAGGAGGTACACTGTCCCTTGGGCGGGTATCTCCAGGGCACTAACGCTGGGGGGTTCCCCCGCGGAAGTGCGGGCCTTAGGCTCCACGTGAGAAAAGCCCAAATGGCATTAGCTGCCAGTCCAGACGCTGGCCCCTCAGGGCTCTGGCCGGAGCCTTGGGCTCCAGGCAGCTCAAAGCCCTCGGGGGTGGCGCTCTGGGACTGCTGTAGGGAAATGACGCCAAGAGCCCACGGAGGAGTTGGGGAGGGGCAGGGGGGAAACGGAGGCGAGGACAGCGAGGGATCTAGGTGGAGGCACTGGAGAGAGCGTCCGGTGTCCCGGAATGCCTCGGAGGAGACAGCGGGGGACAGTCGAGGCCCAGGGACCTGTGGAATGTGAAAAGGCGGGAAACCCCAGAGCAAGGCAGGCTGGGGAAGGGGGCGTTGGTGGCCAATTCAAAGGGACCTAGGGGCGTTTCCTGGGCGGTGAGCTCCCTTGGCACTGCTGAGGGCCCCTGATTGATCCACCCGGGGTTGATCCCACCCCCCGCTGCGAGGGAGGGCCACAAACCAAAGCCCCCGAACTGCCCGCCCACCCCAACGGGGATCTTGGCGGTCCGGGGCACAGTTGTGCCCGGGAAAAGCCCACTCGCTCCACGGGACTCCGTCCAGGGTCTCTGCTTGGAAAGAGGCCAGGGGCGGCACCCTCCATCTACCCACCCAAACCCTATTGACGTCAATGGGGCGGAGCCGTCTCCTGCTCTCCAGAGCCCTGAGCTGCTGGTCCCAGCCCACTCGGCCAGCAGTCTGCAGCGTGCCCGTGTGCCTCTCCCAACATGGCTTCATCCAGCTCCTCCAGCACCTCAAGCGGTACATTTGCCCTCGGTCCCTGGGGTCGGATCACGTCTCAGGGGATTTGGGGTGGCCCGGGCAAGGGCTGTCGGCCACGTGTCGACCCCCCCTCTACCCGAGAATGTCGGGGACCCTTCGGCCGGGCCCAGCGTTCCGAGGCGTCAGGTGTGCCCAAAGTTGAGGGCGTGGTATCGTTCGTTCATCTTGCTCCTTTGGCACACACATGGCTTCTCCCTTCTCTTTTCTGGGAAGACAGTGTTGTTTCAGGGGGCGTGCTGCGGTAGGAGGGGGCGGGTTTGGGGTTGGTGGGAGCCGGTGCTGTGCTGGGATGAGCCCTTTATCCTCACATCTTCCTGTGGGAATGGGGAGTCGGGATCTCTGTGGCCTTGCTGCCTTCAGT